>NW_024038163.1:0-60910 GCF_016077235.1 Cyprinodon tularosa
CTGTTTGGTGATTTTATCATCCAAGGAAAACAAGCCTTAGTATGGGCAAGGAAAGGTTTTTTAACCAAGGGTTTGTGAAGTTGTGATTCTCATACTGCTAAAAATTGAAAACACATCTACTCTGACAAAATTTCCCAGTCTGTTGTGAGGATACAAAAAATGCATATCTTGAATCTATTCTTTCGCCCCCTTTAGAAATTCTCCAGCAGTATTAAACTCCTTTTTTTCAACAACCCCCCCAAAAAACTAAACATGTTTAAACCTGATGGACCTCTCTGTAATTGTTAAAAGCTACAAATCATCACAGGAGTTTGGGTTTCCCATTGTATAATTGATAAGTCGTTGTTTGACACTCTGTACCCCATTGAAACTGTTTTAAAGAGGGGTGGGGTTTATTTGGAATGGCTGCATTCAGGAAATATGTTGTTTTTAAACCTGGAAGAAAAACTTATCTCAGTGGGACAGACACTAAAAGACCCTTCTGAAGAGAAGAGTAGCTTTGGTAAGAAGAGCTAAAGAAGGTAAGATCTTGACCATTAAATGCCATGTTGTGCAGTGGCACATTTTGTTGTTGGTTCTCTGGAAGAGTGCCTATGGAAGTAGTGTGATACATGCAGGTTACCTCAAATGGAATCGCTGATGTTTGCTGATATCATAAGTGCTTCTCTTTGGGGTTGTCCTTGTGGTAAGTTTCTCATCCACAAGAACAAACTGCATACAGCCATTATACGACAAAAAGATTACCTTAACACAGGCACTGACTTGATTTCTAGACGCAGTAAGTGCTATTTGTTGGGGTAGTCTTGTTGTTCCTTCATCTAAGTGGATTGTTTTGGAACTTGTTTAAATGGTTGAAGAACACATTAACATGCTACTTTAATCAACCTAAGTCAGCATAGACTGGACTAGTTCAGAAATTGCCAGTTGTTGTGGGATTCATCTTTTCTAGATATTAAAATGTGTTTGTATTGAAACACATTTAGACTACCTTAAAGAAGAAACTCATGGCTTACCATGTGCAAATCTTTTGGGATAGTCTAGTTTGAAAAAGTGAAATTGAAAACAAACAAGAAACAACCCATATGTTTCTGAACAATGACCCTAAAACAGGTGCTGTCTTGATTTGTGGATAAACTAAGTGACAATTGTTGGGGTAACCTTGTTGGATATGACTTAGTCTAGATATATATTCTAAGTAGTTAAAGATGTTGAATAACATGGAAACATTCTGCTGGATTATGATATGATGTCAGTTCTATTACCCTAACTTAAGCACCGTCTTGAATATAATCAGAAAGTGCTACATGTTGGGGCAGTACAAATTTGACATGGTCTTCTGTTAGATTTTACTGAGTCAAGTTTGAGATGTCTAACTAGACCAAATTGTGGTTCAGTTTAATTGAGATGGATTATCTGGCATTTAGCTTGTCCAGATTCAAGACGTGCCACGTGGATTGTTGGTTTGCAAAATAGGAATGCATCTGCTGCAGAATTTAGACAAGCTCTTTAGCATGAGGCACTTCTTAGACAACCTCAAAGGGAGACACTCATGGTTTTTCAATTGCCAAGTGCTTCTCTTTGGGGTTGTCTAGATTGTGAGTTTATCATCCACAGGAAAACCAAGCCTTTAGTATGGTGCAAGGAAAGGTTTTTTAACCAAGGGTTTGTGAAGTTGTGATTCTCATACTGCTGAAAATGAAAAACACATCTACTCTGACACAATTCAGTCTGTTGTGAGGATACAAAAATGCATATCTTGAATCTATTCTTTTCGCTCCCTTTAGAAATTTCCAGCAGTATTGAACTCCTGTTTTCAACAACCACCCCCCAAAACTAAACATGTTTAAACCTGATGGACCTCTCTGTAATTGTTAAAAGCTACAAATCATCACAGGAGATTGGTTCCCATTGTATAATTGATAAGTCGTTGGTTGAGCACTCTGTACCCCATTGAAACTGTTTTGAAGAGGAGGTGGGGTTTATTTGGAATGGCTGCATTCAGGAAATATGTTGCATAAACTGGAAGAAACTTATCTCAGTGGGACAGACACTACAAGACCCTTCTGAAGAGAAGAGTAGCTTTGGTAAGAAGAGCTAAAGAAGGTAAGATCTTGACCATTAAATGCCATGTTGTGCAGTGGCACATTTTGTTGTTGGTTCTCTGGAAGAGTGCCTATGGAAGTAGTGTGATACATGCAGGTTACCTCAAATGGAATCGCTGATGTTTGCTGATATCATAAGTGCTTCTCTTTGGGGTTGTCCTGGTGGTAAGTTTCTCATCCACAAGAACAAACTGCATACAGCCATTATACGACAAAAAGATTACCTTAACACAGGCACTGACTTGATTTCTAGACGCAGTAAGTGCTATTTGTTGGGGTAGTCTTGTTGTTCCTTCATCTAAGTGGATTGTTTTGGAACTTGTTTAAATGGTTGAAGAACACATTAACATGCTACTTTAATCAACCTAAGTCAGCATAGACTGGACTAGTTCAGAAATTGCCAGTTGTTGTGGGATTCATCTTTTCTAGATATTAAAAATGTGTTTGTATTGAAACACATTTAGACTACCTTAAAGAAGAAACTCATGGCTTACCATGTGCAAATCTTTTGGGATAGTCTAGTTTGAAAAAGTGAAATCGAAAACAAACAAGAAACAACCCATATGATTCTGAACAATGACCCTAAAACAGGTGCTGTCTTGATTTGTGGATAAACTAAGTGACAATTGTTGGGGTAACCTTGTTGGATATGACTTAGTCTAGATATATATTCTAAGTAGTTAAAGATGTTGAATAACATGGAAACATTCTGCTGGATTATGATATGATGTCAGTTCTATTACCCTAACTTAAGCACCGTCTTGAATATAATCAGAAAGTGCTACATGTTGGGGCAGTACAAATTTGACATGGTCTTCTGTTAGATTTTACTGAGTCAAGTTTGAGATGTCTAACTAGACCAAATTGTGGTTCAGTTTAATTGAGATGGATTATCTGGCATTTAGCTTGTCCAGATTCAAGACGTGCCACGTGGATTGTTGGTTTGCAAAATAGGAATGCATCTGCTGCAGAATTTAGACAAGCTCTTTAGCATGAGGCACTTCTTAGACAACCTCAAAAGGAGACATCTGGTTTTTTTTTAATTTTTCCCAATGCCTTTTTTTTTTGTTTAAAGGTTGTGGTTTTCTCCCCAAGGAAAACAAAAACCTTTGTAAAGGTGCAAGGGAAAAGGTTTTTTAACCAAGGGTTTTTGTGAAGTTGTGATTCCCAAACTGCGAAAATGAAAAAAACCTCTACCTTTACACAATTTAGTCTGTTGTGAGGTTTCAAAAATGCATTTCTTAATCTAGCTTTTCGTCCCCCTTTTGAAATGTCCCCAGTATTAACTCCCCTTTTTCAACAACAACCCCCCCAAAACCAAAAAATGTTTAAAACCCCGATGGCCTCTCTGTAATGTTAAAACCCCAAATCTACAGGGGATTGGGTTCCCCCTTGTATTTTTGTAAAATGGGTTTTTTTTAAATTTTTTTGTAAATTTTTTAAATTTTTTTTGGGGGGGTTTTGGGGTTTTTTTTTGGGTTTTGGTGAAAAATTTTTTTTGGGGGAAAAAAATGGGTTTTGTTTTTAAAAAATTTTTTTTTTTGGAAGAAACCCTTTTTCCCCCTTTTTTAAAAAAGGGGGGGGGGGAAACCAGAAAAAAACTTTACCCCAAAGGGGCCCTTCGAAGGAGAGTGTTTTTAAAAGGCTAAAGAATAAATTTACCTTTGCCTTTTTCGTGGCCTTTTTTTGTTGGTTTCTGGAAATCCTTTTGGGTTGTGTGTAAAGGTTTCCCCAAATGGGTCCTTTTTCGAACAAATGCTTCTCCGGGGGCCTTTTGAATTTTTTTCCCCCAAAAAAAACAAAACGCATACAGCCTTTTTAAAAACAAAAAGATTCCCCCAACACAGGCACTGACTTGATTTTGACGTAGTAATGCTATTTTTTGGGGTAGTTTTTGTTTTTCCTTCATCTAAGTGGATTTTTTTTGGAACTTGTTTAATGGGGTTTAAGAAACACTTAACAGCTCCCCTTTAATCAAAATAAATCGCATAGACTGGACTATTTCGAAATTGCCAGTTGTTTTTGGGGGTTCATCTTTTTAGAATTAAAAAGTGTTTGTATTGAAAAAATTTAGACTACCTTAAAGAAGAAAACTCATGGCTTACCTGTGCAAATCTTTTGGGATAGTCTGTTTGAAAAAGTGAAATCGAAAACAAACAAGAAACAAAACCCCTTGATTCGAACAATGACCCTAAAACAGGTGCTGTCTTGATTTGGGGGATAAAAATAAATGACAATTGTTGGGGTAACCTTGTTGTATGACTTGTTAGATATATATTCTAAGTAGTTAAAGTTTTTGAATAACATGGGAAAAATTTTGCTGGATTTTGATATGTTCAGTTTTTTTCCCTAAATTAAAACACCGTTTTTGAATATAATTAAAAGTGTACATGTTGGGGGAGTAAAATTTGACTGGTCTTCTGTTTGATTTTACTGAGTCAAATTTGAGATGTCTAACTGACCCCAAATTGTGGGTTTTAGTTTAATTGGATGGATTATTGGCATTTAGCTTGTCCGATTCAAGAGTGCCAGGGATTTTTGGTTTGCAAAATAGGAATCATCGTGCAGAAATTTTAAAAAACTCTTTAGCTGAGGGACTTCTTTGACAAATCAAAAGGAGGGGCCCATGGTTTTTCAATTTCCAAGGTTTCTTTGGGGGGTTTTCTGATTGTGATTTATCATCCCCAGGAAAAAAAACCCAAACCTTTTAGTATGGGGCAAGGAAAAAATTTTTTTTTTTTGCACCATATAAGAAGAAACTATGGGTTACCCTGTGCAAAACTTTTGGGGAAGTTAGTTTGAAAAAGTGAAATCGAAAAAACAAAAAAAACCAATATTTATTCTGAACAAAGACCTAAAACGGTGCTGTCTTGATTTGGGAAAACTAAGTGACAATTGTTGGGGGGAACCTTGTTGGTATATTAGTCTAGATTTATTCTAAGTAGTTAAATGTTGAAAAACATGGAAAACATTCTGCTCAGGAAATAGTTGCATAACGGAAGAAAAAATTTTCTCAGTGGGGGCAGACAAAAAGACCCTTTGAAGAGAAAGGGAACTTTTGGGAAAAGAGCTAAAAAGGTAAGATCTTTTACCATTTAAAAGCCATGTTTTGCAGTGGCACTTTTGTTGTTGGTTCTCTGGAAAGAGTGCCTAGGAAGTAGTGGAACACAGGTTACCTCAAATGGGAAAAGTGAGTTTGCTGATATCATGTGCTTTCTTTGGGGTTTCCGTGGGAAGTTTCTCAAACCACAAAAACAAACGCATACGCCATTATACACAAAAAAAATTACCTTTTAAAACGGCACTGACTTGATTTCTAGACCCCAGTAAGGCATTTGTTGGGGTGTCTTGTTTTTCCTTCATCTAAATGGATTGTTTTGGGGCTGTTTAAATGGGTTTAAGAACCATTAAAAATGCACTTTAATCAACCTAAGTCAGCTTTGACTGGACTATTCAGAAATTGCCCGTTGTTGTGGGGGTTCATCTTTTCTAGATATTAAATGTTTTTGTATTGAAAAAACATTTTGCTCCTTAAAAAAGAAAAAACCCTGGCTTCCAGTCAAATCTTTTTTGGGATAGTCAGTTTGAAAAATGAAATTTAAAACAAACAAAAAAACAACCCATTGTTTCTGAAAAAAATGAAACCCCCAAACAGGTTTCTGTCTTGTTTGTGGATAAACTAAGTGAAATTTTGGGAACCTTTTGGATATGACTTAGTCAGGGTATATATTCAAGTAGTTAAAAAATGTTAATAACATGGAAACATTTTGTGGATTATGTTGATGTCAGTTTATTTCCCAACTTTGCCCGTCTTGAATATAACAGAAAGTCTACATGTTGGGGCTACAAATTTGACATGGTTTCTGTTAGATTTTAAATGAGTAAGTTTGAAAATGTCTAAAAAAAAGACCAAATTGTGGTTTTTAGTTTAATTTAGATGGATTTTATCTGTAAAAATTTTGCTTGTCCCGAAATTTAAGGGCGTGCCAACCCGGGGGTTGTTGGTTTTTCAAAAATAGGGGAATGGCCCTCTGCCGCAGAAATTTTGACAAGTCTTTAGCATGGGGACTTCTTTTGACAACCTCCCAAAAAGGGGGAAACCCCATGGTTTTTCAATTGCAAGTGCTTCTCTTTTGGGGGGGTCTAGGTTTTGAGTTTATCAAACCACAGGAAAAAAAAAAGCCCTTTAGTATGGGGGCAAGGAAAAAGGGTTTTTTTAAACCCGGGTTTGTGAAGTTGTTGATTTTCATACTGCCTGAAAATGAAAAACACACCATACTCTTTACCAATTCAGTTTGTTGGGGAGGATACAAAAATGCATTTTCTTTAATCTACGCTTTTCGCCTCCCTTTAGAAATGTCCCGCAGTATTTTAAAAATTCCCGTTTTTTAACAACAACCCCCCCGCCCAATCATGTTTTTAAAACCCGATTTGGACCTCTCTGTTTTTTGTTTTTAAAAAAACAAATCAAAACAAAGGAGATTGGTTTCCCCCTTGTTTAAATTGTTTAAATCGTTGGTTTACCTCTTTTACCCCAATTGAAAAAGTTTTGAAGGGAGGGGGGTTTATTTGGAATGGCTGCATTCAGGAAATAGTTGCATTAAAAAGGGAAAGAAACTTATTCAGTTGGGGCCGACATACAAGACCCCTTTTGAAGAGAAGAGTAGCTTTTTGGGAAAAAAGAAACCTTAAAGGAAGGTAAGGGTTTGAATTAAATGGACTTTTTGTGCAGTGGCACATTTTGTTGTTGGGGGTTTTCTGGAAGAGTGCCCATGGAAATAGTGTGTAATGCAGGTTACCTTTAAATGGAAAAGCTTTATGTTTGCTGATATCATAAGTGCTTCTCTTTGGGGTTTTTCAAAGTTGGTTTAAAATTTTCTCATCCACAAGAACAAAATGCATCAGCCATTATACGACAAAAAAAATTAACCCCTTTAAAACAGGCACCCACTTGATTTTTTTTTGACGTAGTTTTTAAGTGCTATTTGTTGGGGTGTCTTGTTGTTCCTTCTTAAATGGATTGTTTTTTTTGGCTTGTTTAAAAGGGGGTTGGGAAAAACACCAAATTTAAAATGCTTTCTTTAATCAAAAACCCCAAGTCAGCATTTGAACTGGGAAATAGGGGTTTCAAAAAAATTGGGCCCGTTTTGTTGTGGGGGGTTTTTATTTTTTTTCTTAAAATAAAAATTTAAATGTGGGTTTTTTTTTGAAAAACACATTTAGACTACCCTTTAAAAAAGAAACTTCATGGGGTTACCATGGAAAATTTTTTGGGAATAGTTTTTGTTTTGAAAAAAGGGGAAATTGGGAAAAATTAACAAGAAAAACCCCCATTTGTTTCCGGGGAAAAAATGACCCTAAAAACAGGTGCTGTCTTTATTTGTGGATAAAATAAGTGCAATTGTTGGGGGGGAAACCCTTTTTGGATATGATTTTGTCTGTTTTATTTTTCTAAGTAGTTAAAGAGGGTTTAAATAACATGGAAACATTCTGTGGGGTTAAAGATATGATGGGCGTTCTATTACCTAAAAAAGGGGCACCAGTCTTGAATATAATCAGAAAGTGTACATGTTGGGGGGTACAAATTTGACATGGTCTTCTTTTTAGATTTTAAAAGAGTCAAAATTTGAGAAGTTAACTAGACCAAAATTTTTGGGGGTTTAGTTTTAATTGAGATGGATTTAAACTGACATTTAGCTTGTCCAGATTCAAGGGCGTGCCACGTGGATTGTTGGGTTTCAAAATAGGGAATGCATTTTTCTGAAAAATTTAGACAAAGGGTCTTTAGGGATGAGGCAAATTTTTAGAAAACCTCAAAAGGGACAAATCATTTTTTTTTCAAAATTTCCCCAAAGGCCCTTTTCTTTGGGGTTGTCTAGGTTTTGAGTTTATCATTTCCCCAGGAAAAAACCCAAACCTTTTGTATGGTGGCCCAAAGGAAAAAGGAAAAGGTTTTTTTAACCAAGGGTTTGTGAAAAATTTTGATTCTCATACTTTCTGAAAATTTAAAAAAAAATTTTACTCTGAACAAACTTCAAGTTTTGTTTTGAAGGGAAAAAACAAAATTTCATATCCCCCTTGAATCCTATTTTTTTTTCCCCCCCTCCCCCTTTTAAAAATTTTCCCCGCATTTTTGGAAACCCTTTTCCCGGGTTTTCCCAAACCCAAAACCCCCCCCCAAAAATTAAACATTTTTTAAAAAAACCCGATGGACCTCCCCCCCTGTTTAATTGTTAAAAAGCTATCAAAATCCAATCCCCGGAAAAGGGTTTTCCCCAATTGGGATAATTTGGGAAACCGGGTTTTTCTGACCCCAAAGAAAAAGGAAAAGGGAGGGTTTTTTATTTTTGGGGAAAAAGGCTTACGCACTCGGAAAATATGTTGGGATTTAAACCCCGGAAGAAAAAATTTCCAGTGGGACAAAACCTACACAAGAAACCCCTTTTGGAAAAAGAAAAACTAAACCCTTTGGGGGAAGAAAAAAGCTAAAGGAAGGGGGAAGAAACTTGAAAAAATTTAAAAGGGCCCTGTTGTGCAAACCGTGGCCCAATTTTGGTTTGTTGGTTTCCCCTGGAAAGAAGTGGCCCCCCGGGAAATAGTTGGAAAAACATGCAGGTAACCCCCCTCCCCAAATTGGAAAAAACCCCCCTGGGTGTTTTTTCTGTATCTTTAATTTAAGGTGCTTCCCCCCTTTTTTGGGGGTTTTTGTCCTGGGGTAAAATTTTTTCCCAAACCAAAAAGAACAAACTGGGGATAAAAGCCATTATCGGCCCAAAAAAGAAAACCCCCTTAAAAACAGGGCCCCCGAACCTTTTATTTCTAGACGCAGTAAGTGCTATTTGTTGGGGTAGTCTTGTTGTTCCTTCATCTAAGTGGATTGTTTTGGAACTTGTTTAAATGGTTGAAGAACACATTAACATGCTACTTTAATCAACCTAAGTCAGCATAGACTGGACTAGTTCAGAAATTGCCAGTTGTTGTGGGATTCATCTTTTCTAGATATTAAAAATGTGTTTGTATTGAAACACATTTAGACTACCTTAAAGAAGAAACTCATGGCTTACCATGTGCAAATCTTTTGGGATAGTCTAGTTTGAAAAAGTGAAATCGAAAACAAACAAGAAACAACCCATATGATTCTGAACAATGACCCTAAAACAGGTGCTGTCTTGATTTGTGGATAAACTAAGTGACAATTGTTGGGGTAACCTTGTTGGATATGACTTAGTCTAGATATATATTCTAAGTAGTTAAAGATGTTGAATAACATGGAAACATTCTGCTGGATTATGATATGATGTCAGTTCTATTACCCTAACTTAAGCACCGTCTTGAATATAATCAGAAAGTGCTACATGTTGGGGCAGTACAAATTTGACATGGTCTTCTGTTAGATTTTACTGAGTCAAGTTTGAGATGTCTAACTAGACCAAATTGTGGTTCAGTTTAATTGAGATGGGTTATCTTTTAAGGGAACTAATGCAACCATACATTAAATTTGCAGTATTAAAAGTTACTCATTTGGAAGTTACTCATTTGGATCACTCGGTACCACTACATTACAACAAAGGATATATCGGATCAAAGCCCAGTATATTTAACATTGGAGATATTTCAGGAAATAAGGTCAACCCTCTGGAGGATCAATGCAGGCATACTACAGGGGAATACGTTGGAGGAACTTAAGGAAGAAATCAATATATATGTAGATAATAATGACAACGGTGAGGTCTCTCCTAGAGTCCTATGGGATGCATGGAAAGCAGTTGTCCGAGGAAAGTTAATCGCCAAATCTGCATATTTCAAAAAGCTAAAACAAGGTAAACTCACTTAACTGAAATCAGAGCTAGACAGAGTATCTCAAAAACAGTCAAAACAAGCAACCCACCTGAGGAACTTTGTTAATCCCTAGTTCATTAGTGAAATTTGTTCTGTTTTTCAGCAGATTTATTCATATCTTAGCAAAGAGAGAACAGTCATCATACTATCTGTTTGAAATTGATGTGTGTGTATATATGAACAACTGCATACTACTTGGATGTAAAATAATTGCCATCATGGCTTTGTCAAGCTGCTGCCTACCTTTGTGAAGCAGGAAACAGACTAATACAAAGTGAATCCAGTAGAACTTTTTATTGTCTACCTAGAATGGGTGACAATAGTTGAATAAACTTTTGGCTCTCAAAATGGTTACCGTGCCATATTTGTTTGTACTTGCCGATACTGATACCACCATTTTAGTGCTGGATCGGGGCCCCGCCTGATACTGGTATCGGTATCATCGGTGCAACTATGCTAATTGTACTATTGTACTATTAGCATAGTACAATTTATTTTCCCTTCTATATACCTTGGTTACAACATTTCTACGTTTACACTATACTTGCTAATGTGATTTAAGTTTAGATATAATTGCTGCTTTTTTAGCTCGATCTCTCTCTTTCATAAGATCGTTTAATTCTTGATCCAACCTCGGGTTGTAAACATTTCAAACAGGAAGTTTTTTTTATTGGTGCATGATTTTCTACAATTATCATCAAGGTTTGATCAGAAAGCTGAAATGCCTTCTCTGGATCCTTTTGTAGAAAAACCTCTGACCGCTTTCTATGTCTTACGTCATCTTCATATTGTAAAAGATTAAATCTTCTTTTCATTATTGTTTTTTGGACCCCATTTAGGAACATTTGTTTTTCTCACAATTGCAAAGAGATTGTGAACACTTCAACCATCTAGAACCGATAAGCTATTTGAGCACACTTGTGGTATATTTATAAACATGTGGTCAATACAGCAAGCTGATCCAGCGCCATCCTTTTATACATATTCAGTTAATTGATTATCTGTGATAATCCACATGTTATGTTGTGTTTACAATAAAAGTTGTCTAAGTTATTGCTGTGCTCATTATTTGGTCTTTCGCAGGACAGTCAGAAGAATTCCAGTCTATGTTGAAATACACACATTGTGTCCAAATATTCACTATTTGCATTTGGAGGTCTGTAACAGCACCCTATAAGTATTGGTTTTAGATGTTTCAGACTCATTTTTTATCAAAGTACTTCAATACCAGAATACATAAAGTCTGGCATCACTTGAACAGGTCTATGATTTTGTATATAGATAGCAACTCCTCCTCCATATATATTCCTATCATTGCTAAAAGTGCTGTATTCATCAATCATTGAAGTTGCATCATCAAATGTAGAGTCTGCATGGGTTTCAGACAATGCTAATATGCAAAGTATTTGGTTTCTGTTAATTCACTTCATTTATTTCTGCAATTTTAAGACCTTTCTTTGGTAATTTATGTAACATACTGAAGATCATGTTTTTTTGGATTCATACTGTTTGATTCTATATTGAAGAAAAACACCTAAATTAAACCACATATATACATTTTTACACAGATTGAGACAGAGCTTTTTGTATTCCCAATCTAGTTGTCAAGGTTGTAATAAGTGGGCTGAACTCCCCCTGACTTCAATGTACATCAGATAGTTTTCAGCCTTGTTTATTCATAAAACTTAGAATGTTTATTCATAAAACTTTATGAAAAAATTCCCTCCTATAACATTTACAAATTAGGCAAAAATATTAACAGTCCTTAACTAAAGGTTACAACAGTATATGTTTCCACTATCTTTTAATTTAATCTGGAAAAACTCACACAGAGAGAAAAAGACATTTAGAAGAATTTTATTGATACAATTTGTTTTTTAACAGAGCTCAATATACACTTTGGAAGTTTAACTTTCCTCTCTTTCCTTTATGAGCTCTGAGCCGCTGGTAGCCAGAGAATCTGTTGATGCCATTTTTGTTGTAGAAACTCTTAGAGGCAGCTGAGATATTTCTTGAATCTTGGAAGCCCCTAAACATTTCACCATTTCTTCTTGTCCTTTGTCCTCTGAATGTTTGAGGACCATGGAAATTGTTGAAGCTGCTTCTGCTGGTCCAACATTGGTCATTTGACTGGGCTACATTTCCTGTTGACTGGTTCCAGAAGGAAACGCGTCCTCTCTGTTCCTGCTGTGGATACCATCTTTGATTCTTCCTCTGTCTTTGTCTGCGGTTGAAGTTGTTATTTTGTCGAGGGGTGAATCTTTTACCCGAATTGCTTGGGAAGGAGCCTGCAGTTTGCTGTCTGAAGTTGCATCTTGTACTTTTTGAACATATCTCAGCACTGAGCTTGTTGTTCCAAAGACCTGTTCTTTCAGTCTGAGGTCTGGAAACCTTTTGTCCATTGTTGGATCTACTTTTTCTTTGATCCTGAACATTGAATGTTATGATGAGAGGCTGGTTCATGTTGTTTCTTCCATGGTTGAAGCTTTTGGTGCCTCTCTGCTTTGGTGCAGCCATTGCTGACCTGTTTCTAACCATGTAATTATATTTCTTCAACCAGTGGGGCTCTTTTCTTTTCCACAGAGGGGAAGGATTCATGTCAGGAGTGGTGCCTTGACTGAAACGAAACGGCAAACGTAGCAGTTTTCTGTTTCTGACTGGCGTATCTTCACTGCAGTCCATGGCTTTATTTTCCTTCACTGACCCGTGAATCTTCCTGAAGTTTGCCAGTAGTTCATACCTGCGTTTTTTACGCAGAGCCCACAGACCAGATGAATCCTTGCTAAGGATTGAAGCCGGGTTTCTGCGTTGTCCTTTGGAGAACATTGTCCTGTTGAACTTTACTGGAGCTGGGTTAGCCACATTATTCAGCTCAAATTCATCCTCGGTAATCAACTTAGTGATTCCTCTGTAACGAGCAAGGATAGCAAACCTGAGGTTTTTACGCCATGCCTTAAACTCAGATGATCTACTTGCTCTCATTTTCTGGTCTTGTCTCAAATTGTAGATATCTTTCTTGTCCATCATTTTAGCGTTCAGATTCTATCAGGGAGAAGCGATAAGTCGTCTCAGTACTCTTTCCAAACACTTAGAAGTGGTTTAGGAACGAACGAGTGAACTAGTTTTCTGAAAGCTGCTTCTGACTCTGACTGCTGATCACACAATGAGCTAGCACTATGGAACCCCTTTATGTAGACTAGCTGTGATGTCATCAAAGCATTTAGAATGTTAGTCCTTTAAAGTCATCAGGTGGGCGGGGCATGACCCTTCTTATGTTTCCTAGCAACAGAAGGGAACTGGGCCAGAGAATAACCAATGCCAACATTGAAATTATCATTATCAAAATCAGTTTTATTGTGGCCTTCCTTATATAAATATTTGTTTGTTGAAAGCAACAAAATGTGATGGTTTCTTAGTTAATGTTAGGTAATATAAAGATGTCATATGATATAATATTCCTTCTATGAAGTGAATTTTGCTTTATAAATGTTGAGTTAAAAAACAAACCAATTTGGTTGGGTTCCCAACCCAGCGTTATTTAATTATTAAATTCAGTTCAGTGTGCTTATATATTCAATTCAGTTCAGTTTATTTCTATAGCACCAATTCACAACACATATCAACTCAAGGCACTTTACAGTTCACCAGATCATCCAGTCAAATTGATTTAAAGTTTTCTGTCTAAGTAAAATCAGTTGATTGCATTGACTCATTGACTCTTCAGCAATCCCTCACACTAAGCATGCTTGTTACGACAGTGGAGAGGAAAAACTCCTTTTTACCAGAAAGAAACCTCCAACAGAACCAGGCTCAGTGTGAGCGGCCATCTGCTGAGGCCGACTGGGGTTCAGGGAGACAGAAGCAGATATGTAAAAAGCAGCTGTAAAAGGCGGCCCCGTCCAGGAAACACACAACCAGGCAGACGAGCTCTGAATTAGCTCC
The DNA here is from genome assembly GCF_016077235.1 of Cyprinodon tularosa. Classification (NCBI taxonomy): domain Eukaryota; kingdom Metazoa; phylum Chordata; class Actinopteri; order Cyprinodontiformes; family Cyprinodontidae; genus Cyprinodon; species Cyprinodon tularosa. Next base: position 13,884 of record NW_024038163.1, read on the forward strand.
CATGTCAGAGGATGAAGAGAGCACATCCATTCAGTCACAGTCAGAGAAACAGGAGTACACTGGAAAAACAGGACGATCTCATACATCTAGAAATAAAGGCGTTGATGGCAGCAGCACAGCTGATATTTCTCTCCAGAATGGAGTCACAGCCAAACAGGAAGGGACAAGGCAAAGCTACAATGAGAAAAAGCATCTGATATCATCAATGAACTGTGTTGCCACATATTATATTTTTATAAAAGATTTGAGAACGACTAATAATGATGCTTTTATATTTCTGCAAATAAATGTACAAATATTTTACTACTAATTAAGTCTCTTTACACTTTATTTTACACTAGGTCACATATGTATTTGCAAGTAAGGCATATAATTGAGGAACTTGAAAAAAAGAAACTTTGAAGAATTGGAAACAGGGATAATAATTCAGATGTTTAACCCTCTCCAGGCAGATGTTGCAGATTTGCAACAGCTAAATGCTTAGCTAATTACTCCACATCCATATTTTAAGAGCTTTTGTTACTCAGAAGTACGACAGAAGGACTCAGTGGTGCATTTGCAACAAACAGTTTCTCTCCAGCCAGCAGATGGCACTGCTGACTCACTTTCAACATGGCTGAGTCCTTGGTGTCACTGAAACAGATTTTCTAAGCACCAATTTCATCTAAGCATCACTACCAATTTCCATTATTTTGAAATCAATACTACATATGATGAATAATGGATGCGAATAGATATGACACATGTCAATTAGTAGATTTTATCTCCTCTGGGTTTTTCACCAGAGGCATCTCGATTTCAATGTTGTGGATTCGCAACCTGTGCGCAAACAGCTACCAATGAATGCTACATGCTTTATCTACTAGTTTGCCTATATTTTGAGCAACAGTTTAACAGAAACGGCCTTCTCAGTAGGTTTTGAGACGTTAATGAACAGTTTAAAAAAACGTCTCTAATTTTGTGAGATAATTTTTTTCTTTTGTTTTGTTAAATTTTGGTTTGTGACATTCAAATAAAGTTAATGTTTATATCAGATTCAGTCTTCAGTGTTAATTTACCACTGTGGGCCACTGTTGCAAATCTGCAACATCCCAGAATTCATTGCATGTGAAGGTCCCTCTCAAAAAAAAAGTCTGAATCGTATATTACTACCCCATATGATCATTTTCTCCAAATATCAGATTTTTGCTGCAACTACAACTCAATTTGAGCTTGAGAGGGTTATCAGAGCAAATTAATCAAATTTGGGCAAAAAAGTAATATCAAAATTATATTCAGGAGTGGAGAACCTGAAAAGAAGAAACCTTTTATATAAAAGAATGATTGGAAAAAGAGACTGGAGGAAGGTGGAGACATGGGAGGAAATATTTAGGAAACACCGGAAATGTACTGTAAGGTAATTTTCTCCAGTGCAAAAGAAATACCAAGACAGTAGATGTTGGAGAGGCTGAGGGGAAGACAGAGCCACTGTCATATTTTGGGGTTGTGCTAGTATTGCCACATACTGGCAGGACTTGAAAGAATGTATGAGGAAAACATTCAACACTTTATAGATTGGAAGAGGGATAAGCTGCCAGTAAGAAGCTATAACTAGGAATCGCTTGAAAATAAAGGCTCCAGCAAGGGAAGATTGGGTTGAAGTAATGCATGACATTTATATGATGGAAAGGCCAACTTTTTAGATTCACATCTGGCAAGTTTAAGAAACATTGAAAAAACTGGGTGAAAATTATATAAGTGATCAGACTTTATCATTTGTCAAAATCAGGGTTGATAACCTCTTAGAGCGTTCTATAGTTTTGGTCTGCTGAGTTTAAGAAAAAAATGTGCATTTCTATGGGATTGGACATTAGATTAATCCATAAATAAGCAGGTGAAGGATTTTTTCCTTTTCCTTATAAAGGAATGAGAGTTAGGATAAAATGTTAAAATTACAGTGCAATTGTCACCTAGCTGAAGCATGGACTGTTAAATCTACGTGGAAAACAGATGCATAAAATTTTGGAAATGCACTCAAAATGTCATTTACAAAACTATTTCTCCATTGAACCAGCATTCATGATTGCAGTTTCCACAGTTATCCAGCAGATGGTGCCATTACAATGGGGGAACTTCCCTCTGCATTTAACCCATCCCACTGAGTAAACCCCCAGTTTCCACATTGTCTATCACGGCTTCACCCATGTATGTTATACTGGGTATTTGTCATGTTAATGAGAGCTGTTCCACATCCTCTGCATGTCACCATCCATCTACATCTTCTCCATCCGTCACAGATGGCTCCACCCCAGATGGCAGTCAGAGGATGTGGGGTTTCAATGCAAGGGTCTTGCTTAGGAACCTAGAGTGGAGGCTATGGAACTGGGTACTTGCAACCTTCTCAGAGCAGTCACTGTTCTAACCACTCGGCCAACACTCCCCCCTCATAATTAAAGGATTCAATGAAAGGATAACAGTTTTATTGTTGTGCATTTATTGCAAATCAAATTAAACCTTTAACAGCCGCCAGAAAGACGGGTTACAGTTACATTTTCCAGGAATGAAGACGGTCCACATCCAAGAACAGCATGATGAGGAGGAATGTAGGTGGAGTTCCTCATCTAAGCAACAGCTAAAGAGAGGAAGTCTGAGGTCAAAGGTCAGGGTCTAAGCAGCTCAATAGAGCCAGCTGAAGGCACAGCTGGTGTAGCTGACCAGCTCCTCTGGTTTGAACCACAGGGAGATCTCCTTGTTGGCACTCTCCACCGAATTGCTGCCATGGATGATGTTCCTGGTGGAAAGAGAAGAAATATTTTTAAAACCGACCGGATCCAATCACAGAACCGACCATCACACCGGCTCACATCTCCAGCAGGCTGGAGTCCGTCAGAGACCCCACAACCACACCTAACAGACCAATTCACTACATTTTAAATGGTTAAAATCTCGGTTTATCATTTTAGCCATTTAAAGTTATTTTAGTCGCCAGGATCCAGTCTGGATTAAACGTGGTAGATGATCCGACCTGCAGCAGAGTTTCAGGAAGTGGTGATGAATCCACATCAGTTAATGGCCGTTTCCATGGAAACCTCTGCTGTAGCAACAGTCACTGCTCTATACCACCAGTTTGGATCCAGTAGGTCCACAGAACCAGAACTCACTTGCTGACATCGATGCAGAAGTCTCCTCTGATGGTTCCAGGTTTGGAGTCAGCAGGGTTGGTCTCGCCCAGCATCACCCGGCCCGTCTTCACCACACCCTTTCCTTCCCACACCTGGAAAACAAAACAGACCTGATCACCTGGGTGCTGTGCCCCCCCCTGCCACCGTGTTTAAAGAAAATGATGAGAACAGAACCAAACTGGTCACTAGAACACAGTCTATTCTAGGGCTGCAACAATGAATCGATAAAAATCGACTTTTAAAAGCGTTGGCAACGAATTTCATCATCGATTAGTTGTGTCGCGCGATCAATGCGTCATCCGCCGCGCCGTCATCACTGCCCCTTGCCTGAAAGAGGAAGAATAAAAAAAAAAATACGGCAGAGCGAGTCAGCGCCGCAGGTGCAGTGTTGCCAACTCAGCAACTTTTCAGACCCCTCCAGCGACTATTTTTCAAAAAAGCGACTAGCGACAAATCTGGTGACTTTTTACGGTGTCACTGGCGGCTTTTGGAGACTCTTACGTGAAAGCATGTATCGTTCCTACTCTGCCGTGGGGCGCCTCCCCCACCCCAACCGCGTTTTCCCGCAGGAGTCCCTCTCAGCGCTGCAGTCAGAGCCTCAGAGTCCAGACTGCAAATGAAGCGCGCATGCACCGGGATTGACTGCGCAAATTGATCACAATATTAAAAATAGCCTGCGCTTTGTAAAGCGAAAAAAGTGATAACATGCAACTTTTGTCAAAACAAATGAACATGGCACGGAACCACCATGTTTGTTTGGTTTTAAAGTGGGGAAACGTAACGTTAGTTTCTCAGGTAGCTCATCTGATGCTTTCCTTAGCTTGTTAGTAGGTTACAGACAGTGATAAGGTTGGCTACTTATTTTACTTTTAATTTCATTTGAATTAGCTTAAGCAGCGTTCACATTTACTTTATAAATAAATTAACTTGCAAATTATGAGGGCAAGGCTTTTAAAGTTTAAATCTTCTGGCAAAGATAAAGAAGATCCTGCAATTTATGGAAGTAAAGCAGAATAAAATCCAGCAAGATCAGTAATATGTCAATTAATTATCTGCCACATTCCCATGTAAATATCTGTCTTTGGAGGATGTATTTTTTAGCACCCCTAGTTCTCTCATTTTTATTCCAAATACAATTTATAATTAGAATCACAGGGCTATTTTTATCTCTATGGTTCAGTATTTTCTCAAGTAGCAACTTTAACTGCTATACTTTCCTGTCTTAAAAGGCAGAACTCTTCTAGTTAAAAAAAAAAAAAAACTCAGTTGAAATGGGGGGACCTATTGTTTGAGCCCCTTAGGGGCTTATAAAAACAAAAATGTCTTTATGTGCTTTATGAAACAAAGTAGCCTATGTTTTGTGGATGTACAGCTACATTTCTCATGTAAGTTTGCGTAGTTTTAAAACAAACATTTATTTTTTATTTTGCACCAGTACAGTTAATGAGCAACCTGTACTTGTGTGCTTGTTTGTTCTGTCTAAAATGTTTATTTTGGAATAAAGAGGTTAATATAAAAAATGTTTTTTGTCCGATTCATCGATTAATCGAAAAAATAATCGGCCGATTCATGGATTTTTAAAATAATCGTTAGTTGCAGCCCTAGTCTATTCTAGGGCTGCAACAACGAATCGATAAAAATCGACTTTTAAAAGCGTTGGCAACGAATTTCATCATCGATTAGTTGTGTCGTGCGATTAATGCGTCAACCGCCGCCTCCGTCATCACATCCACTTGACTGAAAGAGGGGAAGAAAAAAAAAATAAAAATACAGCAGAGCGAGCCAGCGCTGCAGGTGCAGTGTTGCCAACCCAGCGACTTTTCAGACCCCTCCAGCGACTATTTTTCAAAAAAGCGACTAGCGATGTACAGCTACATTTCTCATGTAAGTTTGCGTAGTTTTAACTCAAACATTTTTCATATATTTCACCAGTACAGTTAATGAGCAACCTGTACTTGTGTGCCTGTTTGTTCTGTCTAAAATGTTTATTTTGGAATAAATAGGTTAATATAAAAAATATTTTTTGTCCGATTCATCGATTAATCGAAAAAATAATCGTCCGATTCATCGATTTTTAAAATAATCGTTAGTTGCAGCCCTAGTCTGTTCCACCGCATCCTCACCATGGCAACCACCGGACCAGAGCTCATGTAGTTGACGAGGGTAGGGAAGAAGGGTCGGTCCTTGAGGTCCTGGTAGTGCTGCATCAGAAGGTCCTCAGAAGCCTGCAGAGAACAAACATCAGTTAAACGTCTCCACCTTCTTCCAGCCAGCGGCCATCTTTCATGCCGTGATGTCACAAATCCGCCACCATTCCTTCAACCCTGGACCTCAGGACTCGCTGCCACCATCTTTTAGAGTCTCTGCTGCAGAAGAACCGGAGTCCTACATACTCCTGGACCTCGGCCCGCTTCAAGGCTCTGACTGCTCTCAGGTCCATGTGAAAAACACCAGCAGATCCAGTTTAGAGGTTCTGCTCCCCAGGGCCCCGATACCAGGAGCCCTTTAATTCACTGCCTGCCATGTGCTGATCCAGTCACCTTAAATGGAACAAGGTGAGCTAGAACCAGAACCTCATTTTTGGATCCAAGATCATTTAACCCCAGTGATTTTCTGATGTGATACTTAGAAAAGAAGCTTTGTTCAAAGGTTCTGTAATCGGTTCCTTTTGAATAAAAATCAAAACACTGTTGGGATGGCAGCAGAACCAACCGGTTCCGACCAAGTCGGTGGGACTAAAGCCAGGCGCTGTAGACCTCTGGGTTCTGATGTTCAGGTCCACTTTTATCCCTCCTGGAAGGTCCATCCAGACCGCTGAACGTTACATCTGGGCTGCTTTAATCTGAGAACTTGGAACCATTTTGGACCGGCGTGTGGGATCCGCCCTGATTACGGATCCGGACTGCAGGAGTCAGAGGCAGGAAGGAAAGGAGCAACAGTCGTAATCTGTGTGGGCGCTGAGAGTTGCTCCATCTGTTCAGACTAACAGATAATCCCTGACTTCACCAGGCAGAGCGTTCCAGAGGGAACCTCTTGCATAACGCAGACACCCTGATGAGTCTGCTTTCATAAGCAGCTTTAGGTTTGGTTCTGCTGGGTTCTGGTCAGGAACAGACCTGATGGATAATCTGCTCTCCAACACAGCTCAAAAGAAAAGCCCTGAGCTCTTTATCACTGCTCACCTGTTTCATCTTCATGCCCACAAGTTTGAAGCCCTTCATCTCGAACCTTTTGATGATCTCGCCGATGATGCCGCGCTGAACGCCGTCGGGCTTGATGGCGATGAAGGTACGCTCCTGCAGCTCAGCCATGGTTCTGAAAGAAAGAGACGGAGTGACTCAGAGGAATCAGAGGCGTTCCGCCTGACAGGAGGACCGAGGCTGGCCGTCACTCACAGCGGCGTGTCGCATGCAGTGGGAGGAGCCGAGCCGGCAGAGGCCCCAGACCCCATGGCAGCATCAGACGTTCAGGGGTCCTCACTGCTGGGGCCGGTGGCTAAGCCGCTCTGACAGGGCTGCAGCCATTGACCAATCACAGCTTGAGCTCAGTGTCCAATCAGACATCAGCAATAAATATCTGATTAATACCGTCAGAAAATATGTCTGATAAACTTCCAATAATTAAAACCGAACTCTGATCCTGAACCAGGAGAGATTCACCCTCAGTCTGACCTTTAAAGGTCAGAGGTCAAGTTGTTCAGGATTTTCCTCTGGTTCTCGTGTCAAACGGCACAGAACCAGAGGTCATCGTCTCCTAATATTGTCAAAGGAAATGTTGGCTGCAGTCAGACCGATTAGATCAGAGGCAGCAGGTCCTAAGGACACAAAATCCCTTTAGTTCTGCTCCAATCACAAGCTGAGCACAGACTGCTGGATCAGAGGACAGCAGGAGTTAAACCTCATCATCCTCAGAGGCCTGCAGATCAAATCCTCATTTGGCTCCTTGTCAACCAGCAGCAACATCAGCATCATTCCTCCTCTACTCCGCAGAAAACAGTGAAGGGAAAAACCTCTGACTGCAGCGTTTCAGCAGAACATGAAGAGCTTCGGCAGATCTGATGCCAACTCATGAACCGGAGGCAGCCTGGCTGCCTCTTCCCAGGCTGGTTTGCCTGGTTTCATCAGTCAGGCCGTTTTAGGCGGAATTAATCTAATTATTTCCGCATCAGGTGAACTGGAGCAAAATGGCAGCAAGTTAACAGCTGCAGCACCTCTGGGTGAGGCAAGCATAACCTCCCAGTACAGGGGGGGTCACTGCGCATGCGTACTGAATTATTCAATAGGGCTGATCGGGAACTTTTTGTTCAAAAGGTTCTGATTTCTTTTATAATTATGTTGTTTTTTTTTTTAACTAAAAACCTTCAGCTGCCGCCGCGTTGTGACGTAGAGGCCACGCGGCACCGAGTGATTGGCGTCTGAGCGCGCGCCAGGAGCTCAGCAGCGCGGGGTCCGCTCGGTCTGGAGCGCTAATCCGCCGCTTTGGACCTTCTGCTGACCGGCTGTGGTTGCGGGGAGCAGCGGCGGCCAGAAACAGGCTGGTTCCGGACTGGTTCCGCCTTTTCTGGGCCTTCGTGAACCGCCACATGGTCCCTTTGTTCCCGCTGCAGCAGAACCGGACTGGACCGGATTTTAACTCAACGCACGCGGCTAACATTTCGGACGGAAACTCAGCGACGTTTGAAATGAGGACAAAGAGAAAAGCTTGTTTTATTTGTTACCTGATGAGAGACGCTCCGCGGTGATGTGATGTCAGTCCGGCTTAAAGGAGAGGAAGAACTACGGTGGCCGCGCAGCAGCTCTTTATAGGCGGGGGCCGAACTACGGCAAGCCACTGGAGACAAAGTTCCTGTCTTGACTCCTATGCAGAGATTGATCTAAGGCAGACATTGAACTCTTTTCCATTAGTCCTGGAATTCTGTAAAAAATACATGATTTCCAAGGTCTGTTGGTGTGTCTATAAATATATTTCTAGTTCTTGTTATGCAGAGACAGATTCTAGATCATCACTCTAGATTATTCTTGATCATCATTCTCAGGGCCGGATCTAGAAAAATATTTATGGGGTGGTGAGAGGGGGGCAGGAATTTTTGAGGGGGGGAACATATGGCATTTGTTTACACTGAATTTAATCACAGTTATCACAGTTTGGTGAGAATAGTATGTAGAGTAAGTGTTTCATATAAAACAGTTCATATTAGAAATACATCGTACAATGTGATCTCACCTAATAGGAGATAGAAGAATAATAACACTACTTCTAGAGGGGCCTTATGACAGGAAAGGTATTAAGGTAAGACACAGGTGCTGAGTCACAGATGTGTGAGATTGACTGTCAGAGAGGCAGCTTTGCAGCATTTGACCAAGAAGAAACTATAGAAAGAAAACGTTCCCCATCAGAGATCTATGGACTGAGCTGTACTAAAGTTAGCATAACTACACAGTAGAAATAAATGGGTCAAGGCACCAAACAAGGTACCGGACATCTATGTATTGTTTACTCTGAACACACATTTACCCCATTTGTTCCTCAGTAACTTAACATACAGCAGTTAAGGCAACATGAAAGGGACATTTCATGCATGTAGATATGCTGTAGATAGAGCTGCTGTATCAACAAATCAACCTGAAGGCAGGTACTGTATGTTACATCAACATCTCCACTAATCTGAAAAGAAGCAACAAAAAAATACATTTTGCTTCCAGTCTGAAAAAGTACAAAACATGTTGTGAGTAGGTTCATACAGGTCATTTCTGGATAGTTTCATACTATATATACAAAAAAAGAAACAACAACAATGCTTCATATTAAGCAGGATTTATATTTATTACATTTTTAACTTTACTTTTAACACTTTTGGTTTTATTAAAGGAAATATCAGATTTTCTCAGGTGCCAAAACAAAATGTAACAGCTCTGTAAAGGCTCACCAGAGAGCATAACATAAAGTTAACATGACTATAACAGCTGAATGTGGCGATTTCTATGTTGCTCAGCAAAACGCTTCACTAATGTATTTAGATCCAATGCCTTTGTGCATTTTGATTTGGGTACAAACAAACTTGATCGTCTCTTTTCTGTCATAGTTGACCGCAAATATGTCTTTATGAGCCTGAGACGTCAGGCCTAACTAACATAGTTAGAGAAATAACGTTCTGCAACCTGATTTTTATCATCTCAAAATCAGCATTGCAGCTATGCTAGCAACATTGTGCTTTCATTATGATTTCATTTCTCGATAGATAGTTAATCAGTTTTTACCTGTTTCATCCCGTGTCTCCTCTCCCCATCACCCCTGGCTCCCTCGCTTTGCCTCATTCGGTTTTCAAAACAAATCAGTCTCAGTTGCTCTTGCTTCATCTCGTGCTGCATTCACTGCAGTCCGACATTAGAAATTAGCGATCGTACTTCTCAAATCATCCATAATTTATAAGCCTTTCCATCCCTACCGCCAAATGGTAGCTGAGATGACCCGATCATCAGAGTTCATTCTCTAATCCAGAAATCTCTGCCAATACTGACCAAAGGCCATCAGGTGGCCATCTAACACTATTAAGAAACTAATATCAAACCACTCAGATACTAAAAATGTTCATCGTTCATTAAAATACAACACTTTCCCTTCTCATTCATGTTGTATTATTAAATAATCAAAAAGCCAAAGCTGATGTCAGACATCTTCAGGTGGGCGTCTTCATCTTTCTGTTGATGTTGGTCCTTATACAAGCGACATTTTGAACGTTGTCTGCAGAACAGCTGGTCTTCAACACATCAGGTGGACTACTGATGTGTTAATTAACCAATCAGAGGGGATTATTCTGCCCCTTTATCCTGATTTGTTTTGTTGAAGCTTTTCCTGGTTACTTCCTGATGAGCTCAGATGAGCTCTGATCACTTTCTATTGATGACTTTGAGCCACACCTCCTCGTGCTGAAGGATGGAAGGATGGCTGAGATGGTCCTCCATGAGGGTCTCCAGGCACCTTGGTCCGTCTGTAAAGCCGTCTCTAACTAAGGGAAAAAAGCTCTTGTAGGTCATTTTAATGTGTCACCTGTCAGTCCCAGTCTGGCCAGAGGTCAGTGGTCAGGTCCGTTCTATGGTCCAGGAACGGGTCGACCCGTCATGAGCTCATGTGGACAAAAACTGGGAGTCAAAGTTACCAATAGTCTGAATTAAAGGAGCTGAGAGAAGGACAGATCAGATGTTATCTTACCCTTTCACAAACAATAGTAGATAAAACAAGGTCATGTAGCTTAAAGAACTTTAGATTCACAAATCATTTAATTATTCCATAATTTCAAACTTACCCAGTAAATTTATTTCCTTAGTGTTCGGTACTCTTTCACTTCTGCACCTGCAGAAATCCAAACAAACTTCTCAGCAGAGGAGGGAGGGAGGACAGTGTGTGTGTCAGGGGACTGCAAAAGTATTAAACTATTCATACTAGTTAAATAAACAGAGATCGATGGATTTCACTCAGTTTCGCTACCCGACAGTGGTGACTAATAACAAAGATGGTGCAGACCCCACGCGGTGGAGGAGGAGTTATGTGACCAATGGAGTAAAAAGCATTGAACATCTGTCTGAACGGTCAGTTAACTGAGTTCACTATAAAGTTCACTATATAGTCCCCGTTCTACAAAGTGATGGAGGGATTTAGGGGTTAGGGCGGATGTTCAGAGACAGGTCAGGTGGAGGTCAACTAATTACATTTTCTGAAAAACTATATTCTGACCTTATATTGGCTGGTTAACAAGCTAATCAAAATCAAAAGAAAGAAAAGCTTGAAAGACTGACTCCCATCATGATGAAGTGCTTCCAAAGGCTGGTTAAAGAACACTTCGTCTCCAGTCTGCCACCAACATTCGACCCTTTCCAGTTCGCCTACCGACGGAACCGCTCTACTGAGGACGCCATCTCTGCTGCTCTCCACCTGAGCCTGGCACACCTGGAGGAGAAGAACACCCACATGCCGATGCTTTTCCTGGACTTCAGTTCAGCTTTCAACACCATCATCCCACAGCATCTGATGGGCAAACTGAAACAGCTGGGATTCAATACACCCCTCTGCTATTGGCTACTAGACTTCCTCACCAACAGACCTCAGTCAGTCCGGGTCGGACAGAACACCTCTGATGTCATCAGTCTAAGCACAGGCTCCCCTCAGGGCTGTTTCCTGAGCCCCCTGCTGTTCACACTGATGACACATGACTGCGTTTCCAGGTTCACGACCAATCACATGGTGAAGTTTGTAGACGACACCATGGTGGTGGGCCTCATCAGAGACAACAACGACCTGAACTACAGAGAGGAGGTGGAGCAGCTGGTGGTGCAGAGATAACAGCCTGATCCTGAACGTGGAGAAGACCAAGGAGATCATGGTGGTCAGCAGCACCAAATTCCTGGGGGTGCACATCACAGACACCCTCACCTGGACTGGAAACACCACCTCACTGGTCAAAAGGTCCCAGAAGCGCATGAACTGTAAATTTACAGTCATGTTTATATTACTGTTATATATATATATATATATATATATATATATTTTTTTTTTTTTTTTTTTTTTTTTTACTATTTTTCAAGGCTGCACTTTTAAAAAAGATGAAATTGTCCAGAGAGCTGTTTCCAAACAAAATTTATTTTTGTTTTAGACTTGTGTAAACAAAATGAAAAATAAATCTGTCTAAGTCTTATCAACACATGTATGATTCTAAGCTAGATGAAAAAGACGAAGTTAACATAATATTTCTTTAGGAGTGCGATTGAAAACAGATTTTATGTCTGTCCAAAGAAGGACGAACGTTGTAACAGGGATTACTTTTAGAAACATTTATGCTGCTCCAAGTGCAACGCGCAGGCTTTCTAATCCTATTTCTGATTTACTAATTACAAAACCAATGGGGACGCTTATTTACTGTGATTTACCGTGTAACTTGATACTCAGAGACTTGATCCCAAATGGAAAATTGTTCTCAAGCAGCACAGAAACAGATCGACATCTATAATCCATCTTTTAAGCTAAAGAGGAAAGAAAGTCAGACAACCAGTGGTGTCTGGTTACAAGCAATAATAGCAATCAGGGTCATTCAGCCAATTAAAGGAGCAGCTACCAATCAAAACCTGGCACAGGATAATAAATGAAAACAAGTTAAGGAACCTTTTTGGATCTGGAGTTAAAATAGGTTATAACTTGCATTTTCAACCCAACAGAATGGATGTTATATTTAAGGAGTGGACAGAAAAAGGGTAAATAAAGTAAAGTGATCTCTGTTAGAGGAGGACAGACGATTTCAGGGCCTTAGAAATATTTCAGACTCTTCTTGGTGGGTGGAACAGGTCTGAGATAGAGCAGGCTGTGCAGAAGCTCAGAGTAAGTCGGCAACGCAGATGGAGAAATATTTTACAACAATGGAAAACAAAATGAACTTTTGTGAGTTCACAATGGAGAAATTTACCCTCTGCATTTAAGTCATCCCTTGGGGAGCAGTGGGCTGCCATTGTGCGGCACCCAGGGAGCAGTGTGGGGTCTGGCTCAGAGTCAGCATGGCAGGCTATGGGTGTTGAACTCACAACCTCAGTATTCCAACATGGAACGAGTTTGGATGGAAAAATATAATCAGCTTTTAGAGTTCAGCTCCAAAAAAGGGAAACATGATGTTGGTGAATAAAAAGCAAGTTTCTGCTGTTTGGTGAAAATAATGGCGGCCTTTATATGGGCTGAAGATCAGGCAGTGAGAAACCATTTCAACACAATTATAAGAAGAATATTTTCCTATTGGTGGGTAAAAAATCCCAACAGGTCCATAACAGACCCGATTGGACCACAGCTGTGGAGGAGAAACTAACTTTTATGGAAGATGTGGATTTACAGACAGACAGACCATCCATCCATCCATCCATCTTCTTCCTCTTATCCGGGGTCGGTTCGCGGGGGTAGCATTTTCAGTAGGGAGGCCCAGACCTCCCTCTCTCCGGACACTTGATCCAGCTCCTCCGGGGGAATCCTAAGGCGCTCCCAGGTCAGTCCAGAAACAGTCCCTTCAGCCTGTCCTGGGTCTCCCCTTGGGTCTTCCTCTGGGCCTCCCCCTGAGTCTCCCTCTTGGCCTCCCCCTGGGTCTTCCTCTGGGCCTCCCCCTGAGTCTCCCTCTTAGCCTCCCCCTGGGTCTTCCTCTGGCCCTCCCCTGCGCCTCCCTCTTGATCTACCCCTGGGTCTTCCTCTGGGTCTCCCTCTTGGCCTCCCCCTGGGTCTTCCTCTGGGCCTCCCAAGTCTCCCCCTGGGCCTCCCTCTGGACCTCCCCCCAGGTCTTCCTCTGGGCCTCCACCTGAGTCTTCCTCTGCCCCCATCCCCCCCCTTTACTTTTATGCAGAAGTAAAGAGAAAAGCAGGGTTTCCAGCACTGGATGCAATAAGCTCTTTATTCAGTGTAAAAGTTACAAAAACCACCAGATGAACTTTCACAGCCATGCGGAGAACATCTTGTAACACGAGGAAAACAGAAACCATCTATTAAAGTTGGTCCAACAATAGTTTTATTTACAAAGTCTATCAAAGGTTCATCACAGCACTAAATTACCACTTTTTTTATTTGTATCCAAAATAGATTTTTACTCCCATTAGTCCCATTATTTGAAAACTCAACAATTAACAATTATCTTCTGACAATAACAACACAATAAGTCATTCTTATCAAATATAAATATATATATAGGTATATATATATATATATGTAAATATAGCACCATCATATCATGATTTCATTTGAGGGCTATTACCTACAAAAGACCCGTGTTAGTATCTGGGAGGGGGAACGAAAAACCAGCCGAGGAAACGAATCGCCTTAAAATCAAAATAAAACCCGTTTCCGTCTGAATTTAGCTCCTAATAATAAATGTTCAACAATAAAAGCTTTAAGATGCAGAAGCGTCACAAAGGTTCTGATTCTGACCGGCTCAAACCAAAACATCTCGTTTTCAGTTCTTGGTTGGTCTGAATAAATGGGTCCAGAACCTTCTACATTCATCCGAGGTGGGCGTGGCAAAGCGGGTCCAAACCGGTTCTGAGTGGCTAAAATAAACTCCAAGCTGGAGGGAACCAAATAAAGGAGGGATGAAAATCAGATCCTGGGGAGGAAGCAGTTCTGATGCACCCAACAATGCTCTAAAGTCTCAAACAGGAAGTGATCCCCACCAACAGGAAGTCCTTCCATTCCAACAGGAAGTGATCCCACTCCAACAGGAAGTTGAGCCCCTTCCAACAGGAAGTTGACCCCCTTCCAACAGGAAGTTGACCCCCTTCCAACAGGAAGTTGACCCACTCCAACAGGAAGTTGAGCCACTCCAACAGGAAGTTGAGCCACTTCCAACAGGAAGTTGAGCCACTTCCAACAGGAAGTTGAGCCACTTCCAACAGGAAGTTGAGCCACTTCCAACAGGAAGTTGAGCCATTCTGTTTTTCAGAAGAAAGCAGGAACCATGAAAAACACAAAAATTCAAAGTAGACCTGAGGAAGGAAGTTAATCAACATAAACTCAATTTTTTGTCCTTTACAGATTTTTTTTTTTTGACCACTAATTCATTTTATTTGTTTCAACCTCTTTAAATTATTGCTAAAAAGTATCATTGCATCTGGTTCTGGACTGAGGAATCTTCCTTTGGATTAACAGTCGATGTTCTGAAGGTTGTTGGAAGGACTATAGAAAACATTTATCAGAAGCTGAAGCTGCTGGAAAGGTTCTTCCTCTGAATCAGAAACTTGGTCCAAATAAAAAACTAGATCCGACAAATCAGAATCTGAAATATATTTTCTCACCAAAAAATGTCACAAATATAAACATCTTCGATTTCTCAGCAGGAAAGAGTGGCGCCGGTTCCGGACTCGAACAGAACAATCACAGCTAGATCTATTGGTTAGAGTTCTACAATGCAGGGATAAAGGATATTTCTAAATAGATTTGCTCTGTTATTGCATAACTCTGAAACGGGTCCATGTTTGGTTCTGGTCAGTCAGGATCAGGAATCGTTGCATAAAAGGCGACAGATGATTGGTTGATCCATGAGCTGCTGGCATCACGAGGTAGTAGAGAAACAGCGTAAACATCTGGTTATTATAGATCTATGCTGAATGCTGCCTAAAGCAGCAGAAATGGTCCTGATCCGGAGAAGCGGCCCGGTTTTTAAGTGTCTGATCCCAGCAGCTGATTCAGAACCTTTCGCGATCAAAATGATGCGTTTCCCTGAACCGGCGCCGGTCGTCATGGAAACAAGAAGGAGTTCTGGAGGGAAAGCAGCTGGGCCTGAATTTGTGTCAGAGCAAGTTCTGTATTAATGCTGAGGGAACCGGACCTGAAAACAAGGGGTGAAGCTGAGCTCTCGGAACCGGTCCTATGTACACCTGGGACTGGGACCAGAACCACCGAGTTCTGGATCCCAACATTAATGCAACAAAGACAAAAACAGCAGAAAGTCCAATCCAAGCTTCAAGTACTATAAACAAACCAAAGGTCCGCGGTCCGCCCAGAAGGTTCTGGAGCAGAGAAGCAGAAGGTTCTCCTCAGGCTCTGAGGCCCAAACCGGGCCGGAGCAGAACTGGCTCATTAAATGCTTCTCAGTGTGGTGGCAGATGGTCGGACCTCCTCCTGGACCGGGTCGCCTCACGGCTCCTGCTTGATGTAGTAGCTGCCCGACCCGTTGCTCTCCTGGTCGGAGGTTCCGTGGGCGAAGGTCAGCTCGTCCACGTCGGCCATCAAGTCCTCCTTGGTCCTCAGCAGAGACTCTGCAGGGGGACAGCAGAACGTTAGCACCTCAGAACCTCCTCCACCAGCAGGGCGTCTCTTCCGCGGGTCGTCCGTGCTCCACGTCCCCGCCCGGCACCAGACGGCGGGGTTACCTGGTTGGTGGAGGCCGGCCCGGGGCCCCGCAGGCCCCTGGACATGGTAACTGGGTGGACTCTGCTCTTCATCTCCTGAGAAGCTCCTCCTCCTCCTCCTGCCTGACCGTCCACCAATCAGGATCCTCCTCTCTAAACACCAGGCCAGAACTGGGTCAGCTACCAGGGGCTCATTGGGTCAGAGAAGACGTTCAAGTGGAACCAAGAGGAAAGTAGAAGTTTAAAGCCCCCACCACAAACAAGAACCGAACCTGTCTGAACCGGCCCCTGGTAAGCTGGACCCATCTGGGCGGTTCCAACCCGGATGTCCTACAGCACAACATCTACGGCTCATCCAGGTTCTGGGAGCCAAAACAGAACCACCGCTGAGACACTGGGACCAGGTCCAGATGGTTTCTCTTTGAACGTTTCCGTTCAACAGACCTTCTGGACATAGACACTTCTAGTTGGACCATCATCCTCCTGATGAGGGGAACCTACAAGGTCCAACAGAAGGAGAGGCCCATCACCTCCCACGGCTGCAGACGCCGTCTGACTAAACCAAACAGGTCCAAAGCTCAGTTCTGGTTCTGGGACAGTCTCTAGCTAAAGCGCCACCCAAAAACACTAGAGGGGAACATCTCAGCTCCTCCTGCTGAACCATACCCGCCCCCGCCCACCAATCACAGCTGTTCTCAGGCGCTACGGGCAAAGAAGAGTAAACGACGCCACCTTGATCTCCAAGAGAGAAAAACTCCTCACTAGTGGAGAACGCAGAGACCTTCAGCTGCTGTCTGTCTACGGCGTCCAATGGGACAGAACCGGTTTGATCCAGCAGGTTCCAGACGGGAAGAGGGGAGATGGGAAGAGGAGAGATGGAAAGAGAAGAGACAAGAAGAGGAGGAAGATGGAGGCTCACTGACTTTTCTTCTGTCCTTTGTACTGAGCAGTCTTCTTCTTCTGCTTGGGGACGGACAGCGGCGCGTCTCTGTGACCTGAAAGCAAAGTTTTTCTTAAAGAACGACTCAAACTCATCGTTAAGATCCTGTGTTCATGAACAGAACCTGACTGAGATCTGAGATGGTCCTGGATCAGTGGGGAGTGCATCTCCTGGTGGTGTTCTTACCCTGAGAGGCCGGCGGCTGCAGCTGGTAGCCCGTCAGCTGACACCAGCCCACCGGGTACAGGTCCGGAGACTCGCAGTCCACCCACTGGTCATACTCATCCTCCCAGCCGTCAAAGTGGATCCTCAGTAGCCGGTGCACGATCCTGGTCACCGTGGCAACACACACCAGCCGTGGCTCCATCAAATCCACGGCCTCCAGCTTCATGCCTATCCGGAAACCATGATTGGGAACTTCCTGCAAGGCAAGCGAGGAACTGATGGACACAGCCCACAGAAGAAGAAGAAAGAGACGAAAGCAGAAAGAAGGAAGAAAAAGAAAAAAGCTGAAGAAAAAGAAGAAAAGAAAGAAAGAAGGAAGGAAAAGAAGAAGAAGTGTTTTAATGAGAGAGTCTAACCTTGTTAAAGAGTCTGACAGGAGCAGCCACTGAGCCCGTTTCTCTGAGGTAGTCAAACCATTTAAATGGCAGCTTAGTGAAGCCTGGAGAACAGAGAACCACAACAAACAGGTTCTAGAAAACATTGGTTAGAACATCAGACAACAGCCTCAGCACCGTCTCTTCCAGACACTATTTCACCCTTTCTCTGGATGGGATCCACCACTGGGTGGCGCTGCAGGCACAGGTTCCCCTTTTTAATACAGACATTTTTCTGCCCTGGAGGTTAAGATTGGTCACTTAGCTCCACCCTGAATCTACCATGATGGCGTGTTGCATCGTTCTGATGCTGGAGGCAAAGCGCCGTTTTCTCGGCTGTCTGGAGCGCCTGACCCGGAAACTTCTAGTGATGTCATTTCAAAAGGAACCAAGGAACCACTTTCACTAGACTGGCTAAAACCCGATGTCAAGCTCCAGTCTGATGGTTTAGAATGGCGCCATCTGCTGGATGCTATGAGAACTAGCAGGTATCCTGATGATGGCGCTATATACCGTCTCACCTCCTTTGTTCCACAGTAATAGTGTTGATAACAATTATATTACTGCTGAAACAATTAATCAAATTAATCGGTTATTGAAATAATCATCAACTAATTTAATAATCGTTAATTGGAGTACAGAGACATTCCTTTAGCTGACGGATCCACTTAGAGCAGCAATTATACCAATAATGTAAAAAGAATATATAAACATTTCGCATTTAAGATCAAAATATCTGCAAATCTGCTCTATAATCCAGAACTCCTCAAGTGGAAAAGTTTTAGTTTCACCTGGTTTAATTTAGCAAAAATTCTTCTCTAAGGAACCTGTAGCTATCTGATTATTAATCGATTATTAATAATCAGATTAATCGATTAAATAAATTATAAGAAATCATACGTCTGACCTGTTAAATTCCCTCCATGGCACGTCCTCTCTTTACTCCCTCAGTCACTCATTTCACTACAAGATGTTTTCTTTATGCATAATCTAATCTGGTCCGAGACCTTTGAGGGCCTCGCCGGAACCGGACCCTCGCCGGTCCCTTGAGGGCCTCGCCGGAACCGGACCCTCGCCGGCCTCGCCGGACCCTCGAGGGCCTCGCCGGAACCGGACCCTCGCCGGTCCCAGACCTTCGACGGCCTCGGGTGTTCCCGGACCCTTGAGGGCCTCGCTGGTCCTGGATTGAAGTGCAATGGACACCGGTCAGCTGAAGCAGCGCTGAGCGCTCGGCTGGGCGGCTCAAGCTACCAGAGGCTGACCGACCCCCCCTTAGGCCTTAGTGAAACTCAAAGTGTTTTTTTATAAAGCTGGGTCGGGTCACAGGACCACCAAGATCAGGTACCTTTAGGAGGCGTGAGCTCAATGCTGTTGATCTCACAAAAGCCAACGGGGAAGATGGAGGGGGACAGGCCGTGGTAGCAGAACCAGTCGGAGCCGTCCACGGCCTCCGAGCCATCGATTCCAATCATGAGGTAACCGTCTGCCAACACCTGCACAGAGAACAAGCATGAGCTTCCTCCTGAGGACGACGCTTTGCCGACGTCCGGTCGCCGTGCCGACCTTTTTTACTGTGGCGACACAGATGGCTGAGAGGTTGAGGGGGTCGATGGCTTCCAGCTTCATCCCGTCTTTGAACCAATCGTCACTCTGGTCCACATCTTTCACCTGGATAACACAGAGGAAAACAGCACATGGTGAAATGATCTGCTTCTGAGGTATCGAAGAGGCTAAAGCAGACTAGTTTCTGAGGAAACACTGACTTCCAAACGTCCTCCCTAACCACTGGTTTTGCCATTTTAGATCAAAGCACCAACGTCTAGTGGATAAAATAACAGTACACTTGAAATTTCCCACAATACACCTTGCCAAGTGTTGCTCATCTATGGTCAATACACGAGCAGATGCTTTGCGTGGAGAGCTCTCCTCGTAAAGCATTATGGGATTTGTTGTCACAGCAGCCCGACTAACAAAGATGCCGCAGGCACCCCATGGAGAGGCAGAGTTACGTGACCGACAGGAGTTCACTATAAAGTTCAGATCTATATAGTGATGGAGGGGTCAGAGGTCAGGGAGGATGGTGGGACACAGCCACTGACTGGCTGTTAAATGGAACAAAGCAGGGTATCCTTAACCAAAGACAGATAATCTGGAAGCTGTCGGCCATGTTGGCAGGTAGCAATCCACCCCGAGCCTGTTGGTTAATCAGCCTTAAACTAGAAACACCATTAATTGACCAAACCCAGAGACATCAGGCTATATCCAGCTTGGACTGGTTTGTTAGAGGCGCAGTGGTGGAGCTGGTCTTCTCTCCATAGCCGAACCCTAAAGCTGCAGCCGGTCCTGCTGAAGACCTCACTTCATCCAAAGAATTCACCCAAAACCAGGTTTTAGCTGTTCCCGCTAAAACCGGAGACCAAGAGATCAGGATGGATATGGTGGAGGAAGAGGTGGTAAGTGTTTGATAAAAGACAACGAAGGATCACTGTCCTTTAGTGACCAACAGCAGCAGGGTCTGCAGTGTGATGATAAAGTCTGCATCATTCAGACTAAAACCAGTCTGCAGGTCTCAGACCAGTAGGGCCTGACTGCAGGAGGAGAACCATTCAGGTCACAAAGCATCAAACTCCAACCGTCACCAGAACCCCCCCAACCTCCTCTATCGCCATGGGAACCGTCGAACCGGAGCAACAGAGCTTTTCTACCTTTGTTCTACTGAAGGGTTTCGGCTAGTGGCGCTACCTTCTGAAAGAGCTGTGCAGGGGCGTCGACCTGACCTTCAGCTTTCTTGGCGACATCTGAGGAAACAAAAAGCTTTTATGAGCCAAAAATAACAAAGATTAAATCACTGAAATAGTTAGAAAACAGAGGCACTCATCAAAAAAACTAAAACGGTGAAACACCCTGATGGTTCATCCGTTTCCATGGAGACGCAGCACCATGACAAGTCGTAAAGACGACTCAGCAAAAAGTTGGATTTAGATCCAAGATATTAAACATCAGTTCAACATTGAAGCATCTGGATGAAGCAGAGGTTCCAGTGAGCACAAACTGGTCCAACTGGTGCCAGGTGACTGAACCACTGGTCACCACTAAAGGGACACTATCAACATTTGCCATGACGACAGGAACATTTAACAGCACTCCCCTCTCTCTTGTTCCATTTGTAGATCACTAAAAAGGATATTACATGTTAGCAGCAGAAACTGAATTTCAGAAATTAAAAAATAAAATGACACTCCTAAGAATGAATATACCTAGAGATGTTTCCACATTCTAAAAGGCATTTTGACATTTAGCAGTTTGTATTTATGAGATCTGAAATGTATTTTCGTACAAAATAATAAATATCAAACCTGCTTGCCATAGTCTGTTGTAACCATGATAACATAACGAGTCTATTGATTGAACAATGGGGAATCAATGTTTCCATTTAGGTGAAATCCCCTGTCAGCAGGTAAAGGATAAAATCGTTCTATCAGGAAGGACCTATTCATCATCTCATTGGTTCCTACTCAGGTTAATCCTGTCTTTCAGTAAATACTCGATAGGCGATTTCTATAACGCTGTTATCAGTGTTCTCTCCCTGATATAATCCAGTTCTGCTGCTAATGAGGACGGATCAGGTCTGGAAGTCTGATGGATGGATGGGGAGGAGAAACGCTGAGGAAGAGAACTTTCTGAATACAAAGGACATCTAGACGCGCTTTGAGAATCCTCTCTCTATAAATACTAAATTCTCAGTGAATTAATGCGATTTATTTCTTTGATTGGATCCTCGTTTAAAAGACGCGATATGTTTGTGCTTTTAACACCTAACAGATTTACTGACTGATTAATTCACACAGAAAATAGGATAAAAATCTGCAGATTAATCAGGAAATAAAGGGTGATTGGCTCTAAGGAGGGCGGAGCCAGAGGACACCGTGTCTATGGAGGAAAACCTGCTGCTGATCAGGTTTGCTCTGCGGGGAGAGTTACCACGGTAACAGAAACAGGTTGAGGAAACTTTCTTCATGAAACAGAAACCTTTCCCTGATTTCATGGTTAACCAGTTTTCAATAAAGGGGCCTCTGCTGCTCTGTGGACCCAAGTTAAGCTTTTAATTTGCTGATCTCTGAGGCTCCTCCCTTCGCCATGTTCTAGACGCTCAGCAGGGCTCCTGAGGACCAGGGTTCCTGTAGGGCCCCACTGACCCTGCAAAGCAGTGCTTAATGATTCCAGTTCCCACCAGATCGTTTGAAGCGGTGGCCGATGCTCCGAGACCAGCCGATGTTGTGGATCAGGGGGCTGTACATGTGGCACCAGAAGTCATCCAGGCCATCGTCCTCATAGACCAGCCTGAGGCGCCCTCCAATCACCTGCTCCACCAGAGCCACCCGTGTCCGGCACAGGTAATTCTTATCCACCACCTCCACCCGCATTAGCTTCTTAAACGGGAACTGCATGTTTTCTCGAACCTACAGGGAGGAAAATGACGATGAGCTTCCTGCAGCTGATCTAGGAGGCCTTCATCAGACGAGGCCTGAAGCTTCACCTTGGCACTAAAGTCCGTCGGCAGCGTTTTGGATCCAGTGAGACGTTTCACAAGAAAGGCTTTCCAGTTAGAGTACTTGTGCTGAATGCCTGCAGGTGAGAGGAAAGTTAGAGCCAACATTCAGCCTGAGCAACTTCTAATGGCTGAAAAGCAACGCTCACTTCTAGGAGGTACAAGCGGTTTGTTGCTGGAAGCACACCAACCCACTGGGTGCACCTCAGGGACGCAGAGATTACACCAGAAGTCCTTACTGGTGTCGTTGTCGAAGCCCTCATACCTGAGCAGGGCCTTAAATCCTGCAAAGCAACAGAGCAACAGTTCAGTTATTATGTTTTATGTCTCCTTTGAAAACAGCTTCTTTGATTTTATGATGAACAAAGAGCCTAAGTCACTTTAACTTATTGCCCAGGAGCCGCATTCATCAAGCTTCTTAGAGCTTCTTCATTTCTAAGCTCAGAGAATTTGTGGAATTTACTCCAATTATCAGACTTAAGAATAAAAGCTATTCATCAAGGTTCTAAGGTCTAACATCTGATGGACATGCAGATTCTATAGGCGGCAACGCATCAGAGCATCAGGAACACCGCATCGGATCCAAGCATTAACCCTGAAGTTCAGGGAATTGAACGTTTGCTGCTGGACGCCGGAGCATCAGCCAATCAGTAAAGCAGATCCAGAAGTTATGTGGGGAGACAGACGCTACCTGCAAGCTGTCATCACTTCTAAAGACATTCTGCTTATGAAAAATAATTTAATATCAAGGAGTTAAACTGCAAAGTTTAAAAAATGCGGCGAACATCCAGAGGGATGCGCGACAAGAGGGCCAAGCGACCAGAGGGCCGAAGCGACCAGAGGGCCAAAGCGTCAAGAGGGCCAAAGCGTCCAGAGGGCCATGTGACAAGAGGGCCAAAGCGTCCAGAGGGCCAAAGCGTCCAGAGGGCCACGCGACAAGAGGGCCAAGGCGTCCAGAGGGCCAATTTGTCCAGAGGGCCAAAGCGTCCAGAGGGCCAAGGCGTCCAGAGGGCCAAATGTCCAGAGGGCCATGTGACAAGAGGGCCAAAGCGTCCAGAGGGCCACGCGACAAGAGGGCCAAGGCGTCCAGAGGGCCACGCGACAAGAGGGCCAAGGCGTCCAGAGGGCCAATGTGTCCAGAGGGCCAAAGCGTCCAGAGGGCCAATTTGTCCAGAGGGCCAAAGCGTCCAGAGGGCCAAGGCGTCCAGAGGGCCAAATGTCCAGAGGGCCATGTGACAAGAGGGCCAAAGCGTCCAGAGGGCCACGCGACAAGAGGGCCAAGGCGTCCAGAGGGCCACGCGACAAGAGGGCCAAGGCGTCCAGAGGGCCAATGTGTCCAGAGGGCCAAAGCGTCCAGAGGGCCAATGTGTCCAGAGGGCCAATGTGTCCAGAGGGCCAATGTGTCCAGAGGGCCAAAGCGTCCAGAGGGCCAAAGCGTCCAGAGGGCCGAGTTTCCAGAGGGCCGAGTTTCCAGAGGGCCAAAGCATCCAGAGGGCCAAAGCGTCCAGAGGGCCAAAGCGTCCAGAGGGCCACGCGACAAGAGGGCCAAGGCGTCCAGAGGGCCAATGTGTCCAGAGGGCCAAAGCGTCCAGAGGGCCAATGTGTCCAGAGGGCCAATGTGTCCAGAGGGCCAAAGCGTCCAGAGGGCCAATGTGTCCAGAGGGCCAATGTGTCCAGAGGGCCAAAGCATCCAGAGGGCCAAAGCATCCAGAGGGCCGAGTTTCCAGAGGGCCGAGTTTCCAGAGGGCCAAAGCATCCAGAGGGCCGAGTTTCCAGAGGGCCAAAGCGTCCAGAGGGCTGTGCGACAAGAGGGCCAAATGTCCAGAAGACCAAAGCGTCCAGAGGGCCAATGCGTCCAGAGGGCCAAAGCATCCAGAGGGCTGAGTTTCCAGAGGGCCGAGTTTCCAGAGGGCCGAGTTTCCAGAGGGCCGAGTTTCCAGAGGGCCAAAGCATCCAGAGGGCCGAGTTTCCAGAGGGCCAAAGCGTCCAGAGGGCTGTGCGACAAGAGGGCCAAATGTCCAGAAGACCAAAGCGTCCAGAGGGCCAATGCGTCCAGAGGGCCAAAGCATCCAGAGGGCTGAGTTTCCAGAGGGCCGAGTTTCCAGAGGGCCGAGTTTCCAGAGGGCCAAAGCATCCAGAGGGCCGAGTTTCCAGAGGGCCAAAGCGTCCAGATGGCTGTGCGACAAGAGGGCCAAATGTCCAGAAGGCCAAAGCGTCCAGAGGACATCAGCTGGATAAAAATGGCTGACCTTACTGCAGCCACTAGAATATCCAGAGGCTCTGATGATTGGTGGACAAGGGCTGACCTAGGGGTGTCCGTCTGTTACTGATGCATGGAGAAGATAAGAATAACTAGGTTTTTTTAATCATCCTGCATTTTGGCGCTAAGACTTCTCTGATGGCTACGATTCTACAGTTAATGCTGAGAAACCAGCCTGATAACTCAGAAGGATCCAGGTGTCTGCCCCCCAATGGGTCAACGCTACAGTCACAGGTTAAGACGTTCATAAAAAAAAAAATTCAGATAAGACAATAAGAGCTTTTGGCTCAATCAACAGATCCAGTATGTGATTGGTCAGTTCCATAGACTCAGAGTCACATCATTAGGACTCCAGGTTCTGCCCTAACCTGATCTCAGAGCAAGACATGCGATAAATTACTTTGAAGTCCAGCATTTTATTGGGATTTGTTCTGTTCCACTTTTAAAATGATTTTAGGATGAATTCTCTGTAGTTTGATTAATTTGAGACATTTCAAACCATTTCTCTTCTACAACTTGCTTTCTAATCATTCTTCATGAAAAGTCATTCCTAGTCACGGGTCATTACCCTCCTGGTTAGCCGTGTAATCCATGCTAACCACCTGGCTGCCTTACCTGCCAGCTTTATGATCTCTGCTATCCAGTAGACCTTGGTGGAGAGGTTGGTGTCAGAGTTTGGAACTTCAATCCGAACTCCTTCTTCTATGTCTCCCCAGCACGTCCCCATGGGGGCCTGAAGGTAGAGAGAAATCAGGACACTCAGCCCAGAGTTCCCCCCTCTGTAAGAAGACCATGTCCAGCTTCCACTCACGTGTTTGAAGCAGCTGACAGGAGCTCCCGCCGTGTTACTGCTGCAGATGTAGCGCCCCCAGTCGAAGCTCTCTGCCGGCACCACTAAGCAGGAGGTGCAGATCTCCAGTGAGATGACAGCTCAGCTAACCTTTAAACACCTGAAACGCTGTTTGCTGACTCACCAGACTTGGCCTTGGCTTGGTTCTGTTGACTGGCTTGGTACTGAGCATAAGCTGCCAGCTTTGCCATGAGAGGCTGTTTCTGCAGGACTTTAGCTTTCTTTGTTGGTGGCTTGCCCTTGACAAACAGAAGAAAGTGAGTATCAGTAAAGGTGGGAGGAAGCGGGAACCTACGGCCGGCGCTACATCTAACAGGGTTACCTGCAGCCGAGCCAGGATGCTGGCTTTCTTAGAGTTGGACGAATAGCTCCTGGAACAGGAAACGCTGCAGAAGCGTTTGGTTTTGGAATAAAACGCATCTCGAACGCCAATCATCCCACACATCTCACAAGTAGCTGCAACGATCAGAAACAAGAGTAGAGAACCAAGAAATACCATGAAAAATCATCTTTATAAAATAAATGGAATATTTAGATAAAAAGCAAATGTTCAAACTAAACTGAGTTCAATAAAAAGCAGGACCGAATCTATGGAATCCTCTTTTAAAGGGGAACGCCGTTTTTTTTTTTTAAATTGGGCCCTTGATTTTACGTTATTACATCATGTTCTACTCACCCATATGAGTTTTGTGTCATTTGGAGCCGTTCTGAAGATATTCTGTTAGGTTATATCCAAGTAACGTCTTCCTATGGGCAACGACTTGAAGGCACAAACTAAACTGTTCACAATTTATTCTTTATGGTACGCCAGGATTCATTACATGTAGGCGAATCACTGTCCCCCAGACAACTGCCGTTATATTTTTTGTATTTATATCTTTTAAAAACAAAGCAGGACGTTTATGATATCATCCCTGTGCGCCGGCTACCATTCATTCATCCTGTCCAATGAACTACTGCTAGTTTTACTCACATGCCTGGAAGATGTCTAGTGCTACTACCACAGATGATCTCGCTCTCCAGATGGAATTGAACGATTCAGATTAGCTAGCAGCTAGCTAATCTGAACTAGCTAGCCGAATGAATAGAAAGGGTAGAGTGTAGCCGCCTGTGGCCCGGGCTGCCTGTCACAACTCCGCATGATGTCATACACACTCTGCTTTGTTTTTAAAAGATGTAAATATAAAAAATATAACGGTGGATGTCTGGGGGACAGTGATTCGCCTACATGTTATGAATGCTGGCGTACCATAAAGACTAAATTATGAACAGTTTAGTTTCTGCCTTCAAGTCGTTGCCCATAGGAAGACGTTACTTGGATATAACCGAATAATAATAACAGAATAACGGAATATCATCAGAACAGCTCAAAATGAGACAAAACTCATATGGGTGAGTAGGTCATGATGTAATAACGTACAATCAAGGGCCCAATGTAAAAAAAAACGGCGTTCACCTTTAACTCTGTGATGCAAAGGAGGAAATGAGCAGCTGAAGGACAGACGAGAAGCTGCTTGGTTCCGGTTCATTGGGTCCAAAAGGCAGAACTGCTCAGATTTCAGATGTTCTTTTAACCAAAACAATCAAACTGGTTTCCATGCTGATCTATGACAGAAAGAAGCAGGTTCTGGTACTGACCCATCCCAGCTTTGCCATCAGGGTAGGTGTAGACCTGTCCGTTGTTCTTGATGATGGGCAGGCTGGCTGGGATGGAGGGAACCACGTCATCCTCACTGTCCTCCGAGCTGGAGCTGCTGGTGGACTCCTCGCTGCAGCTGTCGTAGCCATCGAACATCCCGAACGAGTCCCTTCGCTTCCTCTCTGAACGTGCAGCGCGCTCAGCCTTCAACAAAACAATAGAAACCAGAGTGAGACCCTGCAGGACCTCTGCACACCTGGAAAGGTCCTTCAGGGTCCGACTGACAGACCCAATAGTAAAGGAACAAGGAAATACAGGAACTAGGAAATACAGGAATAGGAACTACTGGAAGAGGAACTAGGGTTATCCCAGTCCATAATCAGCCTCCAACTAGCACTTTGCTCATTTAACATCCATCCACAGGAGGACCTGATTAACTCAGATGTTGTAAATGAGCAGATATCAGATATAACAAGCACTGCCTCTGATTGAATCTCTGCCAGTGAAACGGTTCAGCTGATCTATAAAACCTAGATTAACATTCTAGTCTTGATTTAATACATTAATATACAAACATGTTCTTTGTACTTTTTCATTCTCACTATAAATGTTCTCTTTCTTCACAACCTTTTCTTATTTTCACCAACCATATAATTTTTTTTTATTAGAAAATTTCTACAACAGAATAATAGTAAAAACACTAATAATGTAATTAATAATTAGTGATGGGTACAACAACACTGATGCGCTGGCGCATGTGTCGAGCTCTGACAGCAAAACCCTGTATCGTTTCAGGAAAGTCATGTGACCGATAGAGGAACTGTTTCAAGCTGACTGACACACTAATCTGTGTTTATAAGGGCATCTGTCAACACAACGCATCTGCCCAAAAAATCTCTGATCTTTTGTGGTTTATCCTGAAATTAATCAAGAAATATGGAGAAGAAGAAAGAGGGAGCATTTTGATCTCATATCCGCGAGGGATTGTATTTAAGTCAATGCAATCAACTGGTTTTCCTTAGAGCACTTTGAATCAATTTGACTGTATGATCTGGTTGAACTGTAAAGTGCCTTGAGATGACATGTGTTGTGAATTTGGCGCTATATAAATAAACTGAATTGAATTGTTCCTGTTTGGCTATGACTCCATCCTGGAGAGAAATATCAGCTGTGCTGCTGCCATCAACACCTTTGTTTCTAGATGTTGGAGATCGGTCTGTTTTTCAGTGTAGTCCTGTTTCTCTGACTGTGACTAACTGGATGTGCTCTCTTCATCCTCTGACATGGGAGCTGGCTCGGAGCTCGTCTGCCTGGCTGTGTGTTTCCTGGACGGGGCCGCCTGTGGAGCTGGTTGACAGTTGCCTTTTGTATCTATGCTTCTTTTTCTATGTCTGCTTCTGTCTCCTTGAACCCCAGTCGGCCTCAGCAGATGGCCGCTCACTCTGAGCCTGGTTCTGCTGGAGGCTTCTTCCGGTTCAAAGAGTTTTTCCTCTCCACTGTCGCTACAAGCATGCTTAGCGTGAGGGATTGCTGAAGAGTCAATGAGTCGATGCAATCAGCTGGTTTTCCTTAAATAGAAAACTTTGAATCAATCTGACTGTATGATCTGGTGACCTGGAAAGTGACCTGAGATGACATGATGTGAATTGGCTCTATAGAAATAAACTGAATTTGAACTGAACTGGACTGAGCCTCTAAATGGATCAGAAAGAAGACAAAACTTTCAGATCCTCCAAATATTTAACAGCCTTACATTTTGGCAAATAATCGATCTGATCATAGATTTTTTATTTTATTGCAATATTGAACTCAGTCTGCTTTTCACTTGTCAAGATGAAAATGAAAGTACATGAGATGCTAACTTCCTCATCACTTTAGTTCAGGATGTCAAAACCTCAGAGATAAAGATGTTCTGGTATCTAATCGTGTTTAATCAATTAGGAAAGAAAAAGTGCAATAAAAACAAACATTAAATTATTATTTAAAGCAGCCTGGATGCTAGTTTACCGTGAAGCGCTAGCTAGCCGATTAGCTCCATTATTCCTTTTCCTGAGCAGTTTTATCCTTTAAAGCGCAGATTTCTGTTGCATTTTAATAAAACCCAGAAATTAAAGTGAACTTCTGTCAGCTTGATTTTCCTCGCTGGACCTTTTTAGGCGCTTTTCAGACAGATGATCTATCGCTAGCATTAGCTTAGCCTGAAGGCTAACAACAAAGGAGGAGCGCGAGCTCAGGCCTGAAATGTCTCCCAGCCTCCTCACCAGATCCCGGGCGTCTTCCATCAGCCCCTCATGCAGGAAACCTGGAGCTCCGCTCGGCTTCCTGCTGGAAATCAACCTGTGGATCAGACTGAGTGGAAAAGCAAGAACTAAATCAATCCTCGTAAACAGGACATCAACAAATTATTCAGACGCAAATGCGCATGCGCGAACGTAACCTGCTTTGCTGTGATTGGTCAGCTGCTGATGCAGAAACAAAACAGAGTGAAGGAACGAATGAATGAACCTATGAAGGAAGGACTGTTTTATTGCATCATGGTTATAATTGAGTTTACTTTTGAAGTGTGCAGTAAAAATAAAGAAGATAAAACCTCTTCAAAGAAAAAGATTTATTTATAAGTCAATGTAACATCAAATCAAAGAACGCTCTTCCAAGGTAAACATGCATCTTTCTCTTCATTCCACCAGAACCAAAGCAAATGACTGCATAGTTAGAAAACAGGAACACAGGAACAGTGATGTCATCGTTCTGTCAACAGGTAGGAAGGTTGTGCATTTCTTCAGAAGGATTTCCTCCATGGATGGGATTGGTCTCAGAGCAAATCATCTTCTACGCCATCATCCACGCTGCCAGAGACCGAAGCAGCTTCTGAGGGATTAAAACAAACATGTCACACATTTCACCTAATTATTAACTTACACTCTGATATCAGCTTTTCCGCTTAATTTATAAACCTGTTAAACCAGGAAGGACACTAAAGCATTTAGAAATAACAAAAGAACAATAATTCTACAAAACACAGCAATTAAAGTCCAACATGTTTTTAATATTAAAGGAAATAGAAGATATAGTTTCAGAAGAAGGGAGGTGAATATTAAAGTATAATAAACTTTACATCATTAATGATAATTAAGGAGAAGGTGTAACAGGAAGGAAAAGGGGTGACAGGAAGGAGAAGGTGTGACGGTCCGGAAGAGAGCAGTGGGTGGCTAAGGCTTGAGAGCACGTGGTTGAGAGAGAGAGAGAGAGCTACAGCAACGGAGACGAGTCACAGCGGTGGCGTATGGTTGTTTGGTGCATGGCATGTGTTTCGAAGTCGCTTGTGGAGAAATGTACAGGGCCATGAGTAGTGAGGAAACAGGAAGCGATTCTTGTGGGATGGAAGAGGGAAATATTGATAATGAAGAAGAGTGGAAGAGGGTAGCCTCAAAAATTGAGAAAAAGCGAGAGAAAAAAAACAGAGATCAGTTGAGTGGGAGTCCAGTTCAGAACATTCAAGTGATGATCAATCCATACTTTCCACAGCAAAACAAAATGATTACAAAGTCATATTCAAAGTCGTTAATCAGGCAGACTCTTTTGCAAATTGGAATCCGGTTCACTTAACAAAACCATAGATAAACTAGTAGAAGTCAGAGGTGCCAGAATCCTGTACAGTAGAGACCTGCTAATTAACTGCAGAGACAGCGCCCAGCATGGTAAAGCCATTCGGATCAACAAAATTGACTGGATAAGAGTTCAGGGCAGCTTAGTGGAGAACAAAAAGATCAGCAGGGGAGTCATTGGAGGAGTTCCTCTAAGAGTGTCTGAAAAAGAAATTCTAGAAAACATCAGTGGTGCAAAAGTAAAATAAGTAAAACGGTTAAAAACAACAAGAAATGAAGAAAGATCTGACAGTTTATCCGTGTTAATTAAATTCGAGGAAGAGCAATTACCCAGCAAAGTATTCATTGGTTACATCAGCTATAATGTTAAAATCTACAATCCTCCACCTTTGAGATGCTACAAATGCCAAAAATCCGGACACATAGCAGCAGTTTGTAAAGGGAAACAGCGATGTGGAAGGTGTGCAGGAGAACATGAATATGGAAAATGTGGAAAAGAAACTCAAATCAAATGCTGTAACTGTGGTGTAGAACATACTGCTGCTTATCGTGGCTGTGAAGTGAGCAAAAGGTCTGAGGAAATTAAAAAAATTAAATTTGAGCTCGGAATAACCTACGCTGAAGCAGCAAAAAGGATCCCATCTCAGTTAGAAAAAAACCAAACCAACAGTTCAACACATGGCAAATGTCCCCAAAATTAAAGAAAATTCACTAATTGTAGTTCACAGTTGTCAATTGTAGTTCACAGAAGACAAGAAAAAATGAAAAAATCAAAATAATAGTGAAGCTGCAAAAAAATATCTGGAAGTGAAAGTTTAAACTGGGAAATGGTTAAAAGCATGATGGGAAAACCGATAGGACCATCAGAAACTGGCAGATTCACAATTACTTAAAGATAAATTAAAATTATTAGAGCAAATGTGATTATTTATTATGTTGGGTTAAGTTACACAGGTTTTTTGTTTCCTGGGGTGAATCGTTTCCTGTTTCCTTGCTTTACTCCATATCAGTAGGTGGTGGTAATGCACATCTCACAAGTTTGCCAACCGCCATAAAACCCCACAAGAAGAAGAAGAAGGTGTGACAGGAAGGAGAAGGTGTGACAGGAAGGAGAAGGTGTGGCAGGAAGGAAAAGGTGTGACAGGAAGGAGAAGGTGTGACAGGAAGGAAAAGGTGTGACAGGAAGGAAAAGGTGTGACAGGAAGGAAAAGGTGTGACAGGAAGGAGAAGGTTTGACAGGAAGGAGAAGGTGTGACAGGAAGGAGAAGGTTTGACAGGAAGGAGAAGGTGTGACAGGAAGGAAAAGGTGTGACAGGAAGGAAAAGGTGTGACAGGAAGGAGAAGGTTTGACAGGAAGGAGAAGGTGTGACAGGAAGGAGAAGGTTTGACAGGAAGGAGAAGGTGTGATAGGAGGGAGAAGGTGTGACAGGAAGGAGAAGGTGTGACAGGAAGAAGAAGGTGTGACAGGAAGGAAAAGGTGTGACAGCAAGGAAAAGGTGTGACAGGAAGAAGAAGGTGTGACAGGAAGGAGAGGGTGTGACAGGAAGGAGAAGGTGTGACAGGAAGGAGAAGGTTCGACAGGAAGGAAAAGGTGTGACAGGAAGGAGAAGGTTCGACAGGAAGGAAAAGGTGTGACAGGAAGGAAAATGTGTGACAGGAAGAAGAAGGTGATACAGGAAGGAAAAGGTGTGACAGGAAGGAAAAGGTGTGACAGGAAGGAAAAGGTGTGACAGGAAGGAGAAGGTTTGACAGGAAGGAGAAGGTGTGACAGGAAGGAGAAGGTTTGACAGGAAGGAGAAGGTGTGATAGGAGGGAGAAGGTGTGACAGGAAGGAGAAGGTGTGACAGGAAGAAGAAGGTGTGACAGGAAGGAGAAGGTGTGACAGGAAGGAGAAGGTTTGACAGGAAGGAGAAGGTGTGATAGGAGGGAGAAGGTGTGACAGGAAGGAGAAGGTGTGACAGGAAGAAGAAGGTGTGACAGGAAGGAAAAGGTGTGACAGCAAGGAAAAGGTGTGACAGGAAGAAGAAGGTGTGACAGGAAGGAAAAGGTGTGACAGGAAGGAGAAGGTTCTACAGGAAGAAGAAGGTGATACAGGACGGAAAAGGTGTGACAGGAAGGAAAAGGTGTGACAGGAAGGAAAAGGTGTGACAGGAAGGAAAAGGTGTGACAGGAAGGAAAAGGTGTGACAGGAAAGAGAAGGTGTGACAGGAAGGAGAAGGTTCGACAGAAAGGAAAAGGTGTGACAGGAAGAAGAAGGTGATACAGGAAGGAAAAGGTGTGACAGGAAGGAAAAGGTGTGACAGGAAGGAAAAGGTGTGACAGGAAGGAGAAGGTTTGACAGGAAGGAGAAGGTGTGACAGGAAGGAAAAGGTGTGACAGGAAAGAGAAGGTGTGACAGGAAGGAGAAGGTTCGACAGAAAGGAAAAGGTGTGACAGGAAGAAGAAGGTGATACAGGAAGGAAAAGGTGTGACAGGAAGGAAAAGGTATGACAGGAAGGAAAAGGTGTGACAGGAAGGAGAAGGTGTGACAGGAAGGAGAAGGTTTGACAGGAAGGAGAAGGTGTGACAGGAAGGAAAAGGTGTGGCAGGAAGGAGAAGGTGTGTCTCCAGCTTCCTCCCAGTCTGTCAGAGCATCTGATGCTGGAGTTCAGAAATCTGAAGTTTTGCAGCTGAACGTCAGAGCGTCAAAGAAGCGTCCAATTTTTTTTTAAGCTTTTCTAACGGACGCCGCTCTGCTTTCAGGGATCAACAGAGGATCAGAAATTCAAATGTGGGGAGTGGTGGCCTAGTGGTTTGAGCAGAGCTCTGTGTTCTGAGAAGGTTGCAGTCCCTGGTTTGATCCCCACAGCCTGCACTCTGGGTCTCTGAGCAAGACCCTTAGCCCCACACTGCTCCCTGGGCGCCACACAATGGCAGCCCACTGCTCCCCAAGGGGAGGGGTTAAACGCAGAGAGTTGTTGTCCAGGTGAGCACCAAGGGATTTCTACTCCTCCTCCACTTCCTCTTCCAGGATGTTAACAGGATTCAACTGTTTCTTCTGAAATCTCCAATCATCTCCTTGTTTTGTTGACTCTCAGGATCAGATGATTGTTTCCACATCGTTTAATTGGGTGAGTGAATAGGGGCAAGGCAATAAAGAATGGAGTGGGGAATGTAATAAATCAAGCCACGAGGCTGCCAGCGGTAGAGGAGTCATCAGGAACCAGGAGACTGTTGATAACGTGGAAGCAGCTGGCTGGGTTTATGTTTTTGATATTTCCGTTAAAGATAAGGCGATCCTGACAAAGTGAGGCAGCAAATGAGAGATAAAAATATCAGGGACAGAGAACTGCTCATCTGAAATATTGGCTGAACTAAAACCAAGACAGCAGATGAAGTCCATGGTGTCCTTTATTGTGTGCTAGAAAATCCTAGAACATTGACATGAAGCAAACCCTTTTGTAGGTGGATGATTTTTATTGTCCATGAGAAAAATTCAGCTGCCCTGCAGGGTGACAATAGGGCGGAATGTTGCAAAAATAGAGCCTTATAACCAAAGAGAAAATCCCTGTGTGGCTAAGGAGGAAAGTACATGTGGCAATAATGACAGGTGAGGAACCAGAAAAATATTTCCATTCATCACCGCTTCTACAACCAGAGTCACATGGCTGCGAGAAGTAGAGCTGTTTCGGTCAGACCTAGAAAGTCCAACTCTTGATCAGTAATGGGATCCTGAATGAGATGTTTTGCTGTAGTCAGACAGTAGTCTGAAGGCTAAAGTTCATAGTGATGTGATGCAGAGGAGTGCTAGCACACTGCAGTCAGCTGTCCGACCAGAAATAAGGAGAGCAAAGAACAAGGTCAAGTTTATGGATGAAGACTTGTTAATATGACAGCTGTAAGGGGAGCCACAACAAATAAATCTACACAAGGAGGGAGATCTACATCTGGATAGAGCAAGAGAGAAGATGGGGAGGACGGATGTATCCAAGCCAGAGGAGATCGGTGGAGAAGTGATGGGAAGCACAAAATCCAGGGTCATAGAGAGGCACAGGAGAACCCTGGGAGGACAGTCCCTAGATACAGCCATTCAAGACCCATGAGGAGAAGATGAAGTTTGAATGCCTGATGAAGGTTTGCTGGACTGAATAGATACCTGTCCAGGTGTAAGCAGCACATTACTAAGGGATTTAGCAGCAGTAGAGGAGGAAAAGGGTCAGCAAGTTGATACAAAAAAAACAAAGTGTAAGACCATTTACAATAAACCTAATTGGAGTCCAGCAAACTGAGACCAACACCCTGCTTAGCTTCCAACTTTCAAAGAATGGTTAGAACCATTCTAGTAGATAGTTTGGTGCTGGATGCTAACTCAAGATGAACAGAAAGCCGGCTGCGATGGGATGGTGTCTCCTGGTCTTTCCACTCACCTGACAAACTGATACAAGACAGACTGAGCTCTGAAGATGCTCCTATTACGTCATCCTGCAAGAAGACAACAGACACAGTCACATTTAAAACCAACATATAAAAAGATGTGGATCCAGGGCGGGTAAACTCTGGACACGTATCAGTCCAATCCACAGCGTCTTTTACTGACTCACCAACATCCTTTGCAGACAGCCAAGATTGTCCCCCTCTGTCTTGTCGTTCAAAGTGTCCTGGATGCTGACAGCATGGCCCAGTCGAATGAGCTCCTCACCAATATCCAAAACCTAGATTGGACAAAAAAGATAATAAATCACTGCAAACAAAAGAGATGTTTGAGAACACTGATCCAACGGCATTAACTGGTTTAATATGGAGCATAAGGTTAACCTAAAGCCACGAGCCGAGAGAACAAAAGCAGCTAACCTTTCCTTTGCTGTTGTCGTACAGCTTGACATTGGGCCAAGACGAGACATCTGAGTGGGAGTAACTGCAGAGTTTGGCCTGAAGAGGGGTCCAGTTAGCACAGTAGGTCAGCTGTTCAAACGCATCCAGGGCTGCTTCAGTCCAAACGTCCCCTTCAGGAGACAGCAGAGACAATGTTGGTAGAAAGACCAGCTGGAACATATGGCTGACCCAAACCAGAACTGCTAAGAGACATCTGGGCCTAATAGAATATGGCTGACCCAAACCAGAACTGCTAAAAAACATCTGGGCCTAATAGAATATGGCTGACCCAAACCAGATCCGCTAAGAAACATCTGGGCCTACTGTAAAGTGGAATACAAGATAGATCCCCACCTCAATTAAACATAATATTTCTATACAGAACCTTCTGTTCTCCTGGGGGACTTCAACGCCCTTTTGGGAAACAAAATTGATTCCTGGAGGGCCTTGATCCGCAGGAACAGACCCCTGCTCTGAAACCGAGTGGTGTTTGATAATTGGACTTCTTGGCAAGTCATGGATTGTTTAAAATGAACATCATGTTAGAGCATAAGCACGTCCATTGTTGACAGGTTGATGATCCACTTTGTAGTTATATCTTCTGACCTCTGGCCACATGTCTTGGACACTAGGCCGAAGAGGGGGCCAGCGCTGTCCACTGACCACCACCTGGTTAGCAAGCTGGATGTACTGGAAGAGGAGGAAGCCAGATAGACACAGCAGGCCCAAACAAATAGTGAGGGTCTGCTGAGAACATCTGGTGGAGCCCTCGGTCAGGGACGTATTCAACTCTCCTCTCTGGGAGAGCTACTCCTAGATTCTGGAGGAGGCTGGAGACATGGTGTCTAAGTGGATCATGTTCTCTACCTGTACTGCCAATGCGCCAACCGTAGCTGTGGCCGTAAGGTCTGCAATGCATGACTTGTCGACAGTCCCGAAATCCCATTGGGACACTGGCAGTTAAAGGAATAGTACACCCAAAACATGATTAGCCTTCATTTTCTACTCACCTCCATGCTGAACAACACTCTGGAGTACTTTTTTGATATCTCAAATGCATCTGGAGATCTGGGAGGCTTCTAGCTGTCTGCTGACATTCAAATAATGGAGGTCCATGGCGCCCGAGACAGAAAGGTCCATAAAAGTCCACAAAAACGTGTCAATATTCCTCCATACTGCTCGTCCAATGTAATCCAAGTGTCCTGAGTGGGTAGCATCCAGAATTTACTCGAAACGAAGTCATTTAGAATGTTTTTAGAGCATAAACAGTAGTGTATAGGATTTCCTAATAGCGCCCCCATGCACGCTCACGATTCTACGGAAGCCGGCAGACCAAACCGGAAGAAAGTGCGCATTCAGCGTCTGGTCTGCCGATAATGCAAGCGTAGAAGAAGAAATGTGCTGTTTACCTGTGCAAAGAAAGAAACAACGAAAGAAAAATGTCTGAGGTCTTCAGTGTTGAGGAAGAGCATGAGTTCTTTGCCGAGCTGAATGCGCTGGTTTGGTCTGCCGGCTTGGGAGTTTCGCCCAACCAGTCCAAATGTGGAGCAGTAGAAGGCATTCGACCGTGTCCCTTGTGGTGCCTTCTTAGGAGTGATTCAGGAGTACGGAATCGGGGGCCCTAAAATAGGGGTAATCCGGTCTCTGTACAAGCAGAGCAAAAGTTTGCTCAATCTTGCTGGAATTGTTCCCAGTGTATGTTAGACAATGCTATACTCTCTCACTGATCCAGTTCATAACCTTTATAGACAGGATTTGGAGGTGCAGCCAAGGACCACAGGGGGTTGGTTTGGGGACTAGCGGACTTCATCCGCGCTTTTTGCTGATAACGTGGTTCTTCTGGCGCATGCCTGCCAAGACCTACAGCATGCACAGGGGCAGTTCAGAGCGTAAAGTGGACAGGATGAAGAATCAGCTTCTCCAAGTCCAAGGCAATGGTTCTGGTTCAAGAGCAGAAAAAGGCCTGTTGTGGTGTATAGAGAGCTGAGCAAGAAGGCAAAACTCTGATCTAGCAGTCAGTCTACATTCATAACCTCACCTATGGTCATCAAATCTGGATCATGACTGAAAGAACCGGCACTTTCTCTGCAGGGTTGCTGGGCTCTCCCTTAGAGAGAGAGTGACAATTTCTGTCGTTCGGGAGGGGTCCGGAGTAGAGCAGTTTTTCCTCCACATCGAAAGGAGTCCTCTGACGAGGATCACACATCATTTTCGGCTGCCACCTGGACCAAGTGTTCCAAGAATTCCCACCAGAAAGAGGCCCAGGGTACGACCCAGGACATGCTGGAGAGACTATGTCTCTCTGCTGGCCTGGGAGGATCTCAGGCTTCCCCCGGTAGAGCTGGAGGAGGTGTCTGGGAAGGGGGAAGTCAGAAGTTTTTGCTGAGGCTGCTGTCCCCTCGACCCAGACCCGGATGATGCGTGAGACGACGTGTACATTCTTGCCATATGACAGTAAATCAGACCAACACCACTGACTCATTCTGGTTCGGTGAAGATTACCAAATCGTCCTACCCAACAACAAAGGGGAAATCATTTGTCTGAATATTGAAGGCTGCACCAAAGACTGAGCAAAAGGATGTCAAGAAACTATATTCCATTTCTAAAACAGCGACTGTGTTTAGGGATGTCCAGATACAACTGTTTGAAAATTGACTGATAATGATATTTTCCTGGTACAAAAAGCACAAATCATACAGAATTGTATTACTTAATTTGCAGTGTGGAAAATGACTTGATCAATTAATATTACTCAAACAGAGAAAAATAGTCAAATATAGTATGAGAACACCTGACCCATGGATTATTAAATACTTTAGACTGAAGCGCAGTGTTCAGCATGCTAATATTGGAGATTATAGGTGCAGGTCGATATAATCTGATATACAAGCCGATATAATATCAGATCGGGACATCCCTATCTGCTTGATGCAGTTATAATCAGAGTGAATGTTTTACCTTTGGGTCTCACCCCTGCTAAGCTGCACTCAATAGCTTGGAACGGTAGGCTGAGGAAGTCACTCCTGGAATTTTAATGCAGCAAAAGCAAGAAGCTGTTAATAAGTACTGAGGCTGCAGCTGCCTGCTGAGGTGAAGTATCTGCGTTTACTGAATATAAAAACTGTCAACAGATCAGTAAAACGTTCAACTTATAAATTCTGCAGCACATCCAATCATTTCACCTTACAAGGATCAACCCAAACATGTGGGTGTCTCCTACCTGAGGGAACGGAGGCGGTCCCTAGAAAGCTCCCCGTTGTCCCCGTAGTCCACATAGTAAAGGTCCACCAGTCCAGAGCCCAGGACTCCCAGCACCTTGGCCCTGTTCCAGCTGTTGTTGTCTCGATATGGAGCTGCCACTATGTCTCCAACCACAATGGTCTCCATGCACTGCTCCTGCAGACCAACGACACCAGCTGTGTTTACATGTGAAGGTCTGGGGCCACAGGTCTGGTTAGGGTTAGCTATGCCGTTCCGGTCCTTTCCAGGTGTTTCTGTGGAAGGACCAACAGCTCTGAGGAGCTCAGTAAATCCCAACATGGAACCACGACAGGATCCAATGAGTCCAGAACCAGTGGGTGTTCCCCAGTGGAAGCAAGAGGGGGCCTCAGAGGTCCCTACCTCTATGGAGACCTCTTTCAGACCAGCTATCAACGAGTAGAGCTGCAAAATTTATCACTGAAATCTAGCAATCATCAAACTGCAGTAAATATTAGCTCAACACATTCCAGTGAAGGACCCAAATATAAACTTTAAATAGTGATCCCTCCCAAAGAAAAGCAAATGTTGTGTACAGACAGACGGACGGTGGTTAATGTGAATATTAACGAGGTGAGAAAGTAGCTAAGCAGCACCGTAAGGCTCTGATATTCCGACTAAGGTGACTTCCCGTTAACATCAGGCTAAGCTAGGCAGGTTGCTCCAACTTTATTTGTTTTATGTGTTACTGTAGAAACTGCAGTGATTTACGGATGGACAGAAAGTGTTCAGCAAAGTTTACCCCCTAGTTTATGTTTTATTGAGAGGTTTGTCACACTTCAGGATTAAGCAAATCCTGCCAAGTTCAGCATGTTGCACTACAACAGTTGCTGCCATGGTAACGGAGGCAGGGGGGAAGCACACTGCTGTCTCCTCCACAGGCAGCTGTCCTATGATGTGATGTATGGATCTATTCCTGTTTCCACTAAAGAAACAGAGGGAATCCAAAGAGGCCAAAAGAGTGTTGAGAGAGAGGAATATAAGGTTCCAGAAACCATTCCCGGCCAAAATACGTGT
The DNA here is from genome assembly GCF_016077235.1 of Cyprinodon tularosa. NCBI lineage: Eukaryota > Metazoa > Chordata > Actinopteri > Cyprinodontiformes > Cyprinodontidae > Cyprinodon > Cyprinodon tularosa. The sequence goes on from NW_024038163.1 coordinate 53,474, forward strand.
CTTCTCTGAGGGAGAAAGAAGGGTCTACATCACAGCAGAGGAGGCAACTAAGGATATGGCAGAGAGGGGGCTCCTGGTAACAGTGAAGGAATTGACAACTAAAGAGACTCTGCCTGGATCCAAACATCAGTTGCAGTCTTAAAGGAGAGGTTGGATGGGGAATGAGTGTCTGAGAGGTAAAAAATGTTGGTCTTGGTTTTGGACACTTGGAATAGAGATCCCAGATTAAAAGGATGAATCAGGACGATTTCAACTCAGGTCTTTTTTTTTAAAGGTTATTTTCCTGATGGTCGGGCATCTGGCCTTCTTTCTTTCTATATTTTTACTACGCTACTGTCCTGAGCCATCTCTATAGTTATGCTGCTATAGGCTTAGCTTGCTGGAGGACATAGGGACCCCTTTTTCATCATTCTGCTTCATTCTATCTCTATTCTCCCACTCTGCAGAATCTGTTAGTTCAATCTCTAACATTCTGCTCTCTCTGCTTTTTCTCATAGTAGCTTCATCTGGTCTGTTCCAGTTTGGCTGTGACTCCATCCTGGAGAGAAATATCAGCTGTGCTTTTTATCAGCTGAAGAAACTTTTTATCAATTTTAGTCAAATGTATATGTTTAAATGCAGGATGACATGCATAATAAATATATTTTCATATCTATGTGTTTTTTAAAAGATTATAACTGCATTTAATTGTCTCGTAGTAACTTTTTGACATTTATAGGAGGTTCCTTTTGAATTTTTGTCAACTAAAACTTTCAAATATGAAATAACTTAATTGGATTAAAATTTAATGACTATTTTCATCCAGAGGATTGAGGATTAAAAACACTGGAACAAAAGGATCATTTTTTTCTAGCAACAGTTTTGGGATGTTCCTCCCAGTTCCAACGTGACGGGGTACCAGTGCACAAAGTAAGGTCCAAAATGAAACCAATGAGACACCATACTGTCTCCACTGATCTACACACACTCACGATCAGAACCTGACCAACTTTCCTCACCGTTGAGTTGTCATTTGTGTAGAAGTTGTTCATCTCCTCTGTGAGTTTGTCTAGCTGGAGGGAGCGAACACCCAGGATCTGGATCCAGAAGTGGTTTGGGTTTTCTGATGCTGACACATAAACCTCTAAGTGTTCATCAGGTTGGAAGCTCAGGTCTGGGCTGGGTACTGCCGTAAAAAATATGTAAATAATCTGCATTAAATGACTGGAATCAAACAGAAACTTTTCTTAGTAAAAACGGAAAATTGAACAGACTTTCAAACTTAGAGAGTTCAGAGAGGGACTCAGTGGAGACGCTCTTCTCTTCCAGGTCATCAGTGTCCTTTGGCTCCTTCATCTTGTCAAAGACATATTCAGTTGTGGCTTCACTGGAATGTACAAATCCGTTCTTGTCGGAAACAGGACCATTATTGTTCACACCAAAAGGAGCTTCAGGCTTTGTGCTACAAGCCTCTGGAATCACCACTGGATTTCCACGTTTCTTGCGAAGGGCAGATGATTGGGAGATCTTTGTCCTCACCACTGCATCATCTCTGACTCTTTCTAGAATCATCTCCTGCAAGCATGCCACAAAAGGAGCGGTCAGACAAACTCTAAATGAAACGGTAAATATTTGCTGAATCCAAATGAGTTATGGTTCACCTTAGCCTGCTTCACTTGCTGTCTGGTACCTCTGATGGTAACACTGCCCATTCCTCTAGAGTTGGGCCTTTTCTCTCTGGAACAAACCACGCTGGCTCCTGTAGCACTTGTAACTAGTTTTATATACTCACCACCACGTCCTGTAACACACATATAGCTTCTAACAGCAAATTGCCCAAAAATCCTATTTGAAATAACAGTTTTGGTCAGATCTAAACAGTAAGTGATTGTCAAGGACAGCATATTAATCTGAAAGTCACCAAATCCAATCATTGGAAAATCTTTGTCTTTGTGCCAATGGCCAAGACAGCCCATCACATTAGGTTCTATGAGGTCATACCAAAGGCATAAACACCCTCAACACCAGGGGTTCTAAATGTTCACGCCAAAACACTGACACCCCATCACATCAGGTTCTATGTGTTCATGCCAGAGCAACAACACCCCATAACTACAAGTTCAACGTTTAGCTCTTCATGCCAAAAAGCGATCACACCCTAACAATGGAGGTTCTAGGCGTACCTCTTCACCCCATAGATGACCTCCCCCTATCACTAGAGGGTCTACGTCTACCTCTTCACCCCATAGATGACCTCACCATATCACTAGAAGGTCTACGTCTACCTCGTCATCCCATAGATGAAATCGCCATATCACTAGAGGGTCTACATCTACCTCTTCACCCCATAGATAACCTCACCATATCACTAGAAGGTCTACGTCTACCTCGTCATCCCATAGATGAAATCGCCATATCACTAGAGGGTCTACGTCTACCTCTTCACCCCATAGATGACCTCACCATATAACTAGAAGGTCTACGTCTACCTCGTCATCCCATAGATGAAATCGCCATATCACTAGAGGGTCTACATCTACCTCTTCACCCCATAGATAACCTCGCCATATCACTAGAAGGTCTACATCTACCTCTTCACCCCCTAGATAAACTCACCATATCACCAGAGGGCCTGGATCTACCTCTTCACCCCATAGATTACCTCACCCTATCACTAGAGGGTCTACATCTACCTCTTCATCCCATAGATGACCTAACCCTATCACTAGAGGGTCTACATCTACCTCTTCATCCCATAGATGACCTCGCCATATCACTAGAGGGTCTACGTCTACCTCTTCACCCCATAGATTACCTCACCCTATCACTAGAGGGTCTACATCTACCTCTTCATCCCATAGATGACCTCGCCATATCACTAGAGGGTCTACATCTACCTCTTCACCCCATAGATTACCTCACCCTATCACTAGAGGGTCTACATCTACCTCTTCATCCCATAGATGACCTCGCCATATCACTAGAGGGTCTACGTCTACCTCTTCACCCCATAGATAACCTCACCCTATCACTAGAGGGTCTACATCTACCTCTTCATCCCATAGATGACCTCGCCATATCACTAGAAGGTCTACATCTACCTCTTCACCCCCTAGATAAACTCACCATATCACCAGAGGGCCTACATCTACCTCTTCACCCCATAGATGACCTCGCCATATCACTAGAGGGTCTACGTCTACCTCTTCACCCCATAGATAACCTCACCCTATCACTAGAGGGTCTACATCTACCTCTTCACCCCATAGATGACCTCACCCTATCACTAGAGGGTCTACGTCTACCTCTTCACCCCATAGATGACCTCGCCATATCACTAGAGGGTCTACATCTACCTCTTCACCCCATAGATGACCTCACCCTATCACTAGAGGGTCTACATCTACCTCTTCACCCCATAGATGACCTAACCCTATCACTAGAGGGCCTACATCTACCTCTTCACCCCATAGATGACCTCACCCTATCACTAGAGGGTCTACATCTACCTCTTCACCCCATAGATGACCTAACCCTATCACTAGAGGGTCTACATCTACCTCTTCACCCCATAGATGACCTCACCCTATCACTAGAGGGTCTACATCTACCTCTTCACCCCATAGAAGACCTAACCCTATCACTAGAGGGTCTACATCTACCTCTTCACCCCATAGTTGACCTTCCCCTATCACTAGAAGGTCTACATCTACCTCTTATGCAAAAGACAGTTAACATATCACTAGAACCATCATGCGTATCTAGCTTTAAAGATTTTTGAGTACTATGGTCTGGCTAAATTAAATTTCAAAGAAACCTTTCCTTTAAAATAAAAGGTTTTGTTAGGGTGTGATGATAAGAAGTTGTAGATGAGATAGACAGAATTTTTACATTAATCAAAATACATAAATATATTCAGAGAGGAGTCACAACAATTAGATACTGACTAATATCTAACTCTAGACCATTGAAATCAGGCTACCCAGTCTTTCGTCAGGTAAGGCCAAAAGATCCTAAGGACAAATAATCAACTCTATAAATGATCGTACCTATAACACGTCCAAAGGCAGTCTGAGGAACCTCTAAAACCTCCACCATCGGCTCACAGTCTGTGATCAGCTTCTCCAGAACACAGCGAGCTAACAGAACCTGCTCCTTGGAGCCTTGCAGCTGAAAGCACACCACTGCCTTATGGCCAGGCTTCTCCAAATCTGACAAAACCCTCACACAAGCTCCAGATCTCTGGCTCACCTGAAACAAAAGCAGAAAAAGGGAATTGGTTTACTGGGTTATCAATGGTGTATGCCAAAATCATCCATATGAAGACAATAAAAGACCTGAAATATTTCAGTTAGTGTGCAATAAATCTAAAATATATGAATGTTCAAGTTTTATCATTACATTATGGAAAATAATTAACTTTTTTACAATATGCTAATATTTAGAGAAGGACCTGTATGTTGGTAATGGTTTGTGTCTGGGGAAGAAGTTTTTTATTTAAAAAAGCTTCCTGGACGGGAAGCGAAACGTCTTCAAACATGGAAACAAAGTCCAGTGGATTGTTTTAGAAATTTAGATTTGTGGCACAGAAACGACACCATTATTATCCTCTCAGTGCTGCAAATACCGGTCCCAGCCCAAACGGTAAAGTACAGTTTTAAACGCCGCAGTACCTCAGTACCAAATAAGTATCAGTACATGAACAACCCTACAGCTGACCGTGGATAAAATGGACCAGGCTGAAGAACATCAGGGACATCAGACCTATAAAGCCTCTAAATCAGATGCTTCCTACAGGATACTGAAGGCACTGAACCACAGCCTGGACTCCTCAGGGGAAAACTCCATGCTGGTTACTCACCACGTCCAAAAATGTAGCCTGGCTTTTAGAAATGTGTCTGTAGACCTCTAGAGGAAGAATCATTTCAGACTCCTCCTTTTCAGGCTCCTGCCCTGTTAGAGAAATCATCCACAGATTAGACCATTAACAATGGTTTGGGTTTTATTGTCTTTTGATTCGTTTGTTGCAGAACAACACAGACTTACTGCTGCTGCTGATGTGGCAATAGACAACGTAGCCGATGGTGGCCCCAACAGACAGCCCTGCAGCCAGGGCCGCCATCCTAGCTGAGCCCAGGCTGCCTCTTTGGACCTCCATGATGAAGCACTCAGTCAGCAGGTGATTCACCTATGACATGACACAGGACACCATCAGCTCTGCTGTGAGCTGCAGCTGGCTCTGCTGGTTCTCCTCAGCGTACTGCCTGCAGGATCTGCAGTTCTGCAGAAATAAAACTGCTGAGCTCTCAGCATTTCACCATTAGATCCACCACTGGATCCACCACTGGATCCAACACTAGGTCCACCACTAGACCCTTTAAATCTGGAGCTCAAAAGCCTGATCTAGAACATTTAGGATTCTTTAGATCTGGAGCTTAAAAGCCTGATCTAGAACATTCAGGATTCTTTAGATCAGGAGCTTAAAAGCCTGATCTAGAACATTCAGGATTCTTTAGATCTGGAGCTTAAAAGCCTGATCTAGAACATTTAGGATTCTTTAGATCTGGAGCTTAAAAGCCTGATCTAGAACATTCAGGATTCTTTAGATCAGGAGCTTGGAACCCTGATCTAGAATATTCAGGATTTTTTTTTAGATCAAGAGCTTAGAACTCTGATTTAGAACATTCAGGACACTTTAGATCTGGAGCTTAGAACCCTGATCTAGAACATTCAGGACCCTTTAGATCTGGAGCTTAGAACCCTGATCTAGAACATTCAGGATTTTTTTTAGATCAAGAGCTTAGAACTCTGATCTAGAACATTCAGGACACTTTAGATCTGGAGCTTAGAACCCTGATCTAGAACATTCAGGACCCTTTAGATCTGGAGCTTAGAACCCTGATCTAGAATATTCAGGATTTTTTTTTATCAGGAGCTTAGAACTCTGATCTAGAACATTAAGGACCCTTTAGATCTGGAGCTTAGAACTCTGATCTAGAACATTTAGGACCCTTTAGATCTGGAACTTAGAACCCTGATCTAGAACATTCAGGATCTTTTTTTTTTTATCAGGAGCTTAGAACTCTGATCTAGAACATTCAGGACCCTTTAGATCTAGAGCTTAAAAGCCTGATATAGAACATGACTTGGACTTAATTGGCATAGACCCACTGTAGAGCTGCCCTGGCTGTGGGTCCAGATCTCCTGCTGTGGTTCGAGATCTCCTGCTGTGGTTCGAGATCTCCTGCTGTGGGTCCAGATCTCCTGCTGCTCCTGGAGAACCTGAACACCTCCTCCAGTCGCTCAGACAGGCTAATGTTAGCCACAGCTAGCAGCAGTTAGCAGCACCGTTCATGCCATTAATTAAACCACAGCAGAGATCTTTGTCATCTTTTGGTAACAACTAATGACAACTAATGGGTGTGTGGCAATAAAAGACACTTACAGATGGAAGCAGCGTCAGTCCTGATCAAACCGACCCGGCGGAAGTCATCAAGTTAATTTTAAATTAGCAAAAAGACTAAACCGGAAACTAAGAAATACTACTTCCTTTCAAAGTTTAAAGGAAACACTTCCAGGAAGAACGCAGTGAAGCAGCGCGGAAGTAAGCTTTACATTCAGCAACCATTTGATACCATCAGGACTAAAGACACGTATAAAGCTTAAATAAAAGACAGAATAATAATAAATGTCTTATTTTGAAGAGATAACCGGAAGTGACACTCTACTTGCGTCTGCACTCAGTTCAACCTGACTGTGACCTGATCTGACCCGTTTTAAGGATCTGTAGAACATTTTTGAAGACTATGGACCTTTTTAACATCTTATCCCAGTTGAGCTGACTTTTTAAAAACCTGAGAATTTAAAAAGTTTCTATGTGTTCAACTACTAAATAAAATTAAATGTGACACTGAAGCTGCACTGATCAATGGAGATCAGCCAGCTTTAAAAAAAAGAAATTCAATGAAGTCTCCTTTCAGTAGAAAATAAATTAAGATATTTCTGTATAATTAGGGCTGAATTTCACAATTTTAAAAGGAGAGCAGATTTAAATAATTCGTCCTACAGAGTTCAACCAGCTGAGAAATAAGGAAGATGATTTCCCTCAGACTGATCACTTCCTGCATTAATATGATGACTAATCACTTCCTGCATTAATATGATGAGTAATCACTTCCTGTATTAATATGATGACTAATCACTTCCTGCATTAATATGATGACTAATCACTTCCTGCATTAATATGATGACTAATCACTTCCTGCATTAATATGATGACTGATCACTTCCTGTATTAATATGATGAGTAATCACTTCCTGTATTAATATGATGACTGATCACTTCCTGTATTAATATGAAGAATAATCACTTCCTGCATTAATATGATGACTAATCAATTCCTGCATTAATATGATGACTGATCACTTCCTGCATTAATATGATGACTAATCACTTCC
>NW_024038164.1:0-74835 GCF_016077235.1 Cyprinodon tularosa
TTTTGGGGTGTTTTACCTTTTCTATTTATATAGTCCGTGGAGTTGACCGATGGCTGTTTTATTTCAATATGTGTGCCATCAACTGGTCCTAGGCATTGGGGCATTCCATGAGCACACTGAAAACCGTCGAAAAGTTCCGTGGCGTCATCCTCTGAAAAGGGTAGTCTGATGTACCGGGGACCAAGGTGAAAGGAGATGGCCCTGCAGGTCTGCCTGACTGTGACGGAAACAGCCTGCCGCGATACACCAAAGGTGTTAGCAGTCTTTCAGAGCCTACCCTCGTCACTTAAATAATAAAGCGTCATTGCTACTTTTTTCAGCGGCTCCATAGGTGCTCTCATGTTCGTTTCTTGGCATTCAATGTATGGGCGTATTTCATCGGTGAGCGTGGCAACAGATTGTCGTGACATGCGAAAGTTTGCCTTCCATTCATCGTCCAGAACAGCACCATTAACAAAGTTGTCCCACCAGCTACTGGTTCTGCCAGGCCTCACCCAAAACCTTCGCCTGGTTGCCCTGCGGGCAACTAATGAGACCTTATATGCAGCCTGTTTGTTCATTTTTCTAAAATCTCAGTCCTCCTCGGCTCAGCTCAGCATCTCTAAGGAGTAGCAGAAAAACACAGAGGCAGCGCGGGCAGAGCCTTCAGCATCAGCAGCTGAGAAGCAAGTAGAGACACAGCAGGTGAAAGATGATGAACAGTAGAGCAGGAGGAGAAGGTTCAGTTCCAGGTTTTCTCTGAGGTCATGATGTGATGGTCTGTTAGGATTTATTCAGACATCCTTCTGCTCTGCATCCATGTATGAATCGTTTGCTTCTGTCTGACCCTCCCAGTTAACCAATAATGCTAAAGACAAATATTAGAACCAAAGAGACAGAAATGTGGAAATAAAAATAAATAGAAGTAGAAATAAATGAAGGAATAAAAAATTGTTTCAAAAGGAAAAAAACAAACAAAATAAATACATAGAGAAATACAACAAAGCAAAAAATTATTTTAGTTTTATAAAATTTTATGTGTATTTATATATATAATGGTGCATACTTATATTCATTTCTATATTCTTTATCTGTTCATTTATACATTCATATCTGTATTTATTCATTTTCTTTCCTCATTCATTAACCTTTCCTCAACTTTAACCAAGCCCACACCTTCAAACATCTGTTTAATGCTGCAGCTGCAAACGCAGAATAAAAATAAAATCAAGTTAGACACCCTTTTTCTGTCTGCAGCGAGGGAGCAGCTTTAGGAGGTCAAGATACTTCAGTTTATTTATCAACTCATCCATATTTTCAACAGATCTGTCATCCAGAGCTATGGGACCCCTCATAGCTCTGCTTCCCGTGGTCTATTCACTATAAAAAAAAATTTTGAGATTAGTGTAACATGCTTATTTACCAGTAGATAGATGGTTATTATATTGTTTAATCGGAGGTTCATTTTTTTTTAAATCCTGCAGGATTTTCTGTAATGGCAGACACCATCTTGCTGACATTGAAGGAAGGAATCTTTTCAGCGACTGGAAGTGATCACCTGGAAATGAAAGAAAATCATAAATCAAACTGACGTCTTCATTTCACTAAACTATCTATCTATCTATCTATCTATCTATCTATCTATCTATCTATCTATCTATCTATCTATCTATCTATCTATCTATCTATCTATCTATCTATCTATCTATCTATCTATCTATCTATCTATCTATGTCTGTAACATTTTCTATTTAAGATGTATAAAAAAAACCAAAAAAACAATTTGGTCTGTCAATATCCAGAACTCCATCCATCCATCCATTATTTGACACGCTTGTCCAGAGTGGGGTCACGAGGGGTGCTGATGTCTATCTCCAGCAGTCAATGGGCGAGAGGCGGGGTCCACCCTGGACAGGTCGCCAGTCCATCGCAGGGCAACACAGAGACACAAAACCATTCATACACACACTCACACCTAAGGAGAATTTAGAGAAGCCAATTAACCTAACAGTCATGTTTTTGGACTGTGGGAGGAAGCCGGAGTACCCGGAGAGAACCCACGCATGCTTAGGGAGAACATTCAAACTTATTTACAGCCCTAATACATATAAGCCCTAATAAGACACAGCGTATGCTTTAGGTCCCAAGAGTTGAAAATCCTTCTCCTGAGGAAAATACAAGGATGTTTATTATGGCTGTATTATCAAAAGGTGTATTGACATTACTCTAGATCAGGCATCCCCAACCTCGGTCCTCAAAGCTGTCCTGCAGGTTTTAGAGGTTTGATTGCTCCAGCACAGCTGGTTTTAATTGAAAGCTGATGGTTTTAATTGCTTTTGGTCTACTGCAATCATTATAATCTGCTGTGCTAAAGCAGGGAAACCTCTAAAACCTGCAGGACAGGGGGCCTCGAGGACCGAGGTTGGGGATGCCTGATCTAGATCATTACAGTGTTTAGCTCCTCGTTAAAGATAAAGAAGCAAAGTTCAGACATTTAAAAAGGTTCAACCTGGATAGTTTTTTTTATAGGTTTGCAAACCTTTATTTTCTCCCCACGAATCGTGATTTTCCAGCGCTTCTTTAAGTCTCCTCTTCATTTAAGGCAGCATCTAACTGTTCCTGTCCTCTAAAATGTCGCAGCCTCAATTTTAAGGAAAAAAAACCTCCTCTGTGAAAAAATAAGAGACACATAGATCTACAGGATCGATTCTAGACCAAACATCTATGAGCCTGAAACTGCTGATCTGACACTTTCTGATCTGTTTCTATAATATTATTTTACTAAATGCGCAGGTTGATTATTTAAGTTTTATATTTTTAGTTTCATATTTCTGTACTTACCAGAGACGTGGCTCTGCATCACCAGCTTTTCATGAATTATACCTGAGGTTTATATTTTAAAGTAGATTTTAATTAATTGAAAGGATCGATCATATTTTAAGCTGTCAGAGAAATCACTTTTTATTTTACCTGATTGGAGAAAAGGGAAGTGCAGACTAAAGGTCATGTGGGCAAGACCGCAGTTGTTCTACCTCCCACTCAAAAGTGAAGTCTAATGAAATAAAGTTCTTTTTTAGAAATAAATAAACCCTAAACGGTACAGAGAGATCAGATCACATCTTAACCGGACCGAGGCGAAGGTGGATATTGGATATTCAAGCTCCGCGTTGTCAGCGTGATCTAGCTCACGGTTGATCCCATTGATGGACTGAGATTTCGGCCAGCGTCTCTCAGCTGCTCCCTCCTCCTGCTGTGGTGCAGTTAGGGACAGAAAACTAATTTTTGTTCCAAGCACTCTTGAGAAATTAAAATAAATAAATTCCTTATCTTGCGATCAGGTATTATGAAACTAATCTAAAAGCAAGTTAATATATTACATATGTAATGCACACTTGTTTTTATAAGGCTCGGGCACAGCGCGTTGCATTCTGGGTACGCCGCCATATTGGCAGCTAGTTGCTACGGTAAACAAAGACCTAAAACAGCACAGAGAAAGAGCACAAAGACGAGTAAACAGCGATGTTAAAAGCGAAGAAAGGATGCGGAATATACCGAGACACACTGCAGAGGGAAGCCAGGGACCGTTATCTGCAAAAGATGGGCTTCATAAATGGACTTGATCCCTACGAAGTAGAAAGCAAGGAGTGGTGCGTTGGGGAAGAATTTCTACCGCCGTTTGCGAGGGAGGACATATTTTCGTATCTAGTGTGTGGCGTCAGTGCCTACACACATGAAGGGTTTCGCTGCTACAAGTCGCTAGAGGCTTACAAACAGCTGACAGATGGAAAAGTTCATGACATGGAAGTAATCAAACCGAATGAGAGCACAGTCATCAGAGCCAAGGTAAGCTACCGTCTCAACATGGTGTGGTGTTTGTTGTGGTGATAAGACTAGGTGCTGGCACTAACGTAAAACATCAAAACTATTAACCCTATTATAAACTATTAATGACAAAATAAACAGAGTAGGACAACTGTTTTGTGTTTCAGTGGACCTGGCTAACCCTCTGGAACACAACCCTACTTCAGCTCATGCTACATGCTACAGATCAGCCAACAACGGTTAACATGAAATGATACATGAATAAAAACAGTATGTTCTGTAACTTACCAGAATGAAAATGCCGGGAACACACTCTCATGGACACAGGGATTGAGTTGAAAGTTATATTTGGCCGTCTTACAGCAGCGACCCATGCTAGCCGGCGACTCTTTGTTATGGAGGACATTTGTTTTCCATTGAGACGCCTCCAGGTTGGAAAACCGTAAAAAGACAATCCATTTGGGATTTTTTCCCCCGTCCAGTCACAGCTTGCGCTACTACACCCTACGACACAGCAACGGGTGACCATAACGACAGCAGAGGTAAAATGAAACGGCAAAATACTAAGCAAACTACTAGCAGAAGAAAGCTAGTCCTTACAGGCGCGAAGTCAAAGTGTAAACAATGGGCTGACCAGCTATCAATATGGCTGCCGCGCAACGTGTGACGTCATGTGCCCGAGCCTTATTCCATTTTAAGCCATTTTAACATATAAAAATATTCTAGAGACAAAAATTTAGATTTTTCTTCAATAGTAGGGTGACCAAACGTCCGTATTTCCCGGGACATATCCGTATTTCACGTCCTGTCCCGGGCGTCCCGGGTTTTTTTTAGAAAGTGAGGAAATGTCCTGATTTCACTGCGCACGACGCTCCGTGTGACGTAATCCCTGAGCCGCGTCAGTGCGGGCAGCCCTGTTCTTAATCAGAGGCTCTGTTCGAAAACCTGGGCTGCATCCTCCAAGGACGCGGTCTACCTAGACTGGATCCTTCGAAGTCCTTGAAAATAAGGAGGCCGGAAGAGTTCTGTCTGTAAATTTGAACAGGTCCTCCCTTCGGCGGGTTTTACCGCCGTATGCTCTGTTGCTTAGCAACCGTGAAAGTTGACACACAAAGCAGGAAAAGAATGAATTTCAAAACTGTTTGTTTATTTATTATTTAAAAAAAAGTTAAAGTGAACAAAGACTACATTAACAAGAATCCAGAGTGGAATAAAGGTTCCAACCACCGGGAGCAGGAACAAATAAAATCAAATGTAATGATAGAAACCTTAGTCAGTTAAATAACCTGCTGCTGTCATTCTGCACATCTCTGATGTTGCTGCTATTTTCAAATATCCATCACTGTAAAAATGTCCATAGCTGCATATTGGTTATTAATTCTCCAGTTTTATATTGTTAAAACACTTTACAGAATTGTATTGTTTATATTTTAACTCTTCCCTATTATGTTATTCTTATACATTTTTCTAAGGTCCTCATTTGTGTGACCATTTTCAATAATCTTTCTGCTGCTGTAAATTTGCCCATTGTGGGACAATAAAGGGATTTTCTATTCTATTCTATAAAAGGGGTAGAAATATATTAGTAAATCTAAACAATGTATCTACAAAATATATCTGCAAAATCTCTAATATTCAACAACAAAAAATACGTAGTTAAGCATATTGTGCAAAACAACAGTAAAAAAATTTAACTCCTATCAGATTTATAGTCCCCACCCTGCAGATATATTAGAATCTGTCCTTAAATTACAGCCAAACTCATTTACACAGTTACAGATAAAAACCTTTAGATAAATCAAACATTACCGCCACATATCTGACTCTATAACCATTAAAACAACTATTTTCATTCATTTCAGACGGAACTATTCACAGAGTTGTATTATATTAAACTGAACTTCCAATTTTCACAACTGTTCTGCGCCAAGTAACATTTCCTCTGGTCACGGAGCAAATCCCGATGATGAGACATCCTGGTTTTCCCAAATGAAAATATGGTCACCCTATCAATAGCTTCCAGGTCATGTGACCCACTGACTCAAGGCTAAATGTACCACATAAGACTAAGGCTGTGCATTAGTGTTAAAAGCTGCTTTTATATTCAGTCTGATGACCAGCAGATGCGAAGTTCTGCCATTGCCCAACAGCGCCCTCCAGTGGCCACCAAATATTTTACAAATTAGGAGAAACAAGCACATTCCCATTTCCTGATATTAAATGTTGTATTTCAACCCTTTATGAGGAGAATTTTTTTTACCACTTGCATTTAGAAAGATTGATTAGAGATTAATTCCCATTAATCTACTCACATATTCTTACATCCAGTCCTGGAATCTTGAATGTTTTTCACAAACTTATAACCCAGCCTGGGGAGGATCTAGGATTCTAGGAGATCAGGGGTTTAGCTCTGAAGGTGAAGATGAGAGAGTAGACTTTCTGGTTAATCCAGCTCTAATGTAAAATTTCTAGTATACTACATGCTATATACATAAGAATTCCCCCTTAATTTACCTACAAGTCTTTAACTGTGTTTATTCCTCTCTTCATCAACAGCACACTCTGTGGATTTGGTGACATTTGATCATTATTTTCCAAAGCTATGAAAGGGGAATCATATATTTTAGCCAAACAGGCTCTAACCAGGGTAGAAAAAGCGTTGCACAACTGAGCAAGAAGATAAGTACATTAGAGTCTGATGTAATGTTGATGTAATGTTTTTGGTAGATGCTAGGCTCCTATAAATATTATTTTTGTAATTGTTATTTTGCTAAGGCTAACAATTAGGGGCCGGGATGTTGAAGCATAATAAGAATTAGATTAATTGATCTATTTTATGCTAAATTATTAATGCTACAGATCTACGGTTGTGTGAATGGTAGAGCTATTGTTTATTTGTTTGTGTATTGGTTTTCCTTAGACCGTCCTCCTTGTCAGTCATCCTCCTGCTGAGATTAACAAGCAGAAGCAGCTGATGAGGTGGATCTGATTGTTTGTTTAAAGGAGTGATGAGTTTTTTCACACACACACCACTTAACATTTATACTTGAATTTTTGTAAGTCAACTCGGAGAATATTTCTGTTATTTTTATAAGTAAAGAAAACATGCCTTTTTGAAACAAGGAAATTCTCCACGAGTGCTTTTTGTTTGGTGAGTCGAAAAACCTCCTCCTGAGACTACTCTGGCAATTTTTGATTTTTTTGGAAACTATTTTGATGCAAGAGTAGCTGTAACACCAGGTGAAGGACAGGATCTTTCCAAAAAAATGTAGACGGGTGCAGATTTGCTTTAAGCTATTATTTCATCCAAATGAAAAATGGAGAACAAGCAGATCATGGCTTGTCTACAGTGAAAAGAAGGACTGGGTTATTTACTTTGGCCTTTTTGGAAACACAGGAAAGAGCAATCAGCTAAGTGAGCTTAGTGCTTGGAAAAAATCTTTCATTCCTTTAGAGACAGCATGAAAAGTCAGCTGAGTACAAAACATAGAGAGGAAAACAAGAAGAAAAGGGACAAGAAGAGAGGGACACAACCTAGAACAGATAATGGATGTCTATTCTATTAACATTTTTCTATCTGTATAATGGGTCTGTTTTATGTGTTGTCTTCTCAACAGTGTTGGGCAAGCTACTTGTCCAGTGTAGTGAGCTAAGACATCAGTTACTCAACAATAAATTATGCTTCACTACACCAAAGCTACCACCTAAAGAATTATAGCAAGCTAAGTTACACTAATGTGTTAAAAGTAGCTTAACTACATCAGAAGCTACTTAACGTTGTACCAAGCTAATATCAATTCAAAATGAGTCTGATACACTGGTTAAAATATTTATTAAAGATCAGCCAATGACATATCACAGTGTAAATATTGCTTTATGATCAGCATAATAAAAAACACTGAAGTAATTACTAGTAGACAAACTAGTAAACAATCTGCTTTTATTAGAACCAAATGAAAGGTACTGTGTAGTGTTCTACACATGGAGACGTGGCTATGAGTTTGCATTCAATGGACATCTCTAGGGAAAACAAAACCCTACAAAAGGCATCTTATTTCTTTAGGGTGTAAAGAATAGGGTTGTTCCCCAGGCCTGAAACTGGTGGTGAAGTGGAGATAGATGGAGTTGGTCAGTCTGTAGACTGCGGGTTAGTGAGACGGTCTGCTGAGCTTTATGGGGAGATCCAGTGGACTGCGTGAGCTCATTCTAGAGCTTCACTCAGGGACCTGGAGATGGAAGTCCAGTTTGGATAACACAGGCGAACCTGTCCATGATGAGCAAGCATGAAGCGACAGTGGAGAGGAAAAACTCCCCCTTTTAGAAGAAACCTCTGGCAGAACCAGGCTCAACATGGCGGTGGTCTGCCAGACCGGTTAAGATGAGACAGGGAACACAGTAAGAGTCCAGGAAGAGTGACACTGTGACAAAGCTTTAGCTATGATGGTGGAGGAGGGGCTGGAGGTGGGTTGAAACGGTGTCATCTGAATGAAGTCACATAGCGCATCCCCCGCCTGCGCACAGGAGCAGTAAGGTGCGTATCGGAGGCCTTTTAAGATGAACTTTGGATGCCGATTGGCTTTTGTGGAGGTGTGGTTGGCTGATTGGCTGTGTCGCAGGTGGATATTGGAGAGCAATGAGTTTCTTCAGATGAACTTCCGCCCAGGCTCCATATATTCAAAAGAAATATGATCCCATTAAACCTCCTCTTTGCTCCGATTAAACCTCTTTTGCGCTCCGGGTACACTGTCATCGGAAAAGCCGCTCCAACACTCCAAGTGCATCCGTTTCACAGACTTTACAGTAAAAAAAACAAAAAGTGGTGAGAAAACAGATGTAGTCTGCCATCCTTTTTGAAGTGGAAAAGCGATCAAGCTAATATTTTAATATTTATCCTATGCAGGGCCACTGGAAGCAATTATGAACAGAGGGTGCTGTGAATTTGTTTTGTTTCTTTCTTTTGACAAAAGACCTATGAGCCTATAGGCCTACTTACAATAAAAGAAAATAGCTTGAAATTCACTACCTTATTGTCATTTACACTTCAGTGCATGCAACCAGGGTCTGTAACACACAGACATCATTGATCACATTAATCAGTTCTCAGGTGACTATATGTGCTATGAATATATACTTCACAATAATATAAAACACGTTTCATTAACGCCATGCAAGAAATTTGAAACAGGATGTGGGCTTGTCTTACACACACTAGGTTGGTTAGCAGTTGCGGGGGCAACCGGTGCAACTGCCATGAGAGGCAGTTGTTTTTGAAAATAAAAACAAGCTTTTATGACTTAATCAAACATTTAATTGGTGATTTTCAGAATGGTATCTAGAAATCATGGAAAATAAAAACAGACCAAAACATAAAAATAGGAAAATGGATGGAGTTTGTTGGGATCCTCAGGCTTGCCCACCAGAGGGCGCCGAGGATCCTCTTCTGCTCTCTTTGTTTTTCCCTTAGGTTTGGAGTTACTGTGGGGATCTGGAGATTACCCTCTGTCTCCAGCAGGATGCGCTGTGGGTCTTCTGGAGCTGGAACTTTCCTGCACACCTGTTCCTAATCCTCTCATTAGAAGACCTCTCCTTTATAAGCTCCTGCCTGACCTTGATCCCATGCCGCAGTGTTTATCTTAGTTGGTATCCTGTCTCCTCGTGAAAGCTCAGGATGAGCTTAACCTCCTGTCTCTTCGTGAAAGCTCAGGATGAGCTTAACCTCCTGTCTCTTCGTGAAAGCTCTGGATGAGCTTAACCTCCTGTCTCCTTGTGAAGCTCTGGGAGAGCACCCTCACTGGAACCCTGTCTCTGGTCTGCAGCTCTGGGAGAGCTGTGTCACAGGAAACCAGTCTCAAGTCAGAAGCTCTTGGAAAGCCCAACCTGCTAACCCACCCTGTTGAGCCAACCCGAGGATCCCTACGTGGTTTGAACTTGAAGACTTCTTTGAGGAGTTTCCCTAGTGGTTCCCATGTGGACTATCCCCTGTTGTTCTCTGTTATCCAGCCATCCCCCACTCCCTGCACAGATTCAAGTGAACCAGCCCCAGACCCATTTCAGTCCCAGTGTTAAACTTTGTGATTTTGGACTTTATTAAACATTTTGAACTTTTCCCCTGCCTCCTCCGTGTGTGTTCTGCATCTTGGGCTTGCCTCCGTTAACCCATCATGACAGAGTTAAAGACAATAAAAAAGACTGATAGAAAGGAATGAATCAGAGGAAGAATCAAGGAAGAATGAAACTGTTCAGTTTATTCTGAGAGTTTCACAATGTTAATTCTTTTCATTTCTAAAATTAGTTGTTTTTTTACAGTCTTACATAAAGATTAGTAATTTCATACACATCATCTGTCATTACCAGTCTGTTCTCAGTCATGACTTCAGTGCATAAGTGAAACAAGTCAACGTCACAGGTAAAGTCCTTGAAACTACCTTCTTCTATACATATTTCCAGCTTTGTTAGATTAACAGACTGTAAAAAATGGGGAACCCCATAGAGGTTGGGAACATCATGCATTATTGTAGAACGACCATGAGGAGCCCGAGGATTATTTGTAGACCGTATATGATGGGACAACTTGATCCAGCTCCACCTGTTTGATACAATAAACAGGAGAAAAAAAATAGGAAAAGAGTTGTTAGAAAAAAAGTAATGGTTTTGTATTATTTGTTATTTATTTCAAATCTGGGTACTGAAGGCAAGAAATACATTTATAGTACCTGTATTTTTTGTAGGAAGCAAAACTGGATCAGCGATTTGTCCAGAAAGCTGTCAACAAAATAGCCATCTGCTTTAAGCTGGTTGAAATTGTCCATCCAAAACTGGGCACATTCACTTCTTAAAGTGCACCACCGTCGCTCTATCCTTTGATTTCCTGTACTCTGGCCGAGAATAACAGATTCAAAACCTTTTTTATTCTCATTCTCGTTGTTGTGCAGAAATCTTTGCATCGCTGCCACACAAGTGTTCTCTGTTCCATGATCCATTCGTATATTTTGTGGAAATTTATTGTACTCAATCACAGCATCAATAAAATAGCCAGCAATAATGTGAGGGTCACTGTTAGTCTTATATGCTTCTCCTTTTCCTGTATTTCCTGTAATACTATTATTACCCACCAGATGGAACTAACAGGCTAGCTGGTCCACAGGAACCCTGTTTGGACGTTTGTCGGTAGAAATGTATTAAAATAAATTAAACAAATCCTGTGCGCCTTGGTTGGTGTTATTTCCAGACAACACCCCCCCCCCCCCCCCCCCCCCCCCCCCGACCCCCCATCCACCCCTGCCCTGCGGGTCGGTTGACTACTGCGGTTGTCTAAGGCTGCTGTTGACTAAGGCTGCGGTTGACTAATGCTGCACCCATCGGGGTCAACACACCCTTTTCACAGGAGCACGTGCCTGGGGCACTGATAATATCAGACCATGCAGAACACAGATTTACCTTCACAAAGCCTCAGAAGGGCAAGATTTATGTACAAAGTGTAGTGTGTAGTCTTTCTGGCTATGATATGCACACCTCATAGGATCATCACCATCACACCATCATAGGATGGGCCCAAATAGAAATGATAAACACAGACATGTATGTATGTAGAGGTGTTTTTTTGTTTTTCCTTTTACAGTTGCACATTTCAAGTTTTCCGTTTTCAAGTAGTTACTGAAGATAAATTGTGCCTTCATCAGAAGTGGATTAGAGATATACAGTTAAGTTCACAAGTGTGCCAATTCAATTCAGTTTGGTTCAGGTAGATATTTAATGATGCAGAAAATAACAATCTGATTGAACAATTTATGACTAACTGGATGTGCTCTCTTCATCCTACAAGCAATTAGTGCCTGTTAGACGTTATTCAACACTAAAGTGAGTATAAAATTTAGTTATTTTGGTTACAACAAATGTACGATAATTTCCCTCAACATGTGGTAATTCTCTGCCTCTATAATCCTACATTTTTTTCACCTGGTTACACTGATCTGGCTTTAATGGTCGTTTTTAAGTAGAGGCTGGCTTCACTTCAGCCCAATTTCTCAATAGTCAAGAATCAGACTGAAAATACTCTGGTTGTTTAACAGTCTGATAAAGAGGATGTTCACTGTTTCACATAATGTTCTTCATTTTATGAAGAGTTATTTTTCTGCAGGTGAAAGTGAAACGAAGTCAGGCTGACGAAGGTACTTTTTATCAGTTTGATTAAACGGTATAATAGGGCTCGGGATCCACGTTACATTGTGGGACGTCGCGGTCATATTGACGGCTACGCAAACGTAAACATAGCTCTGATACAACGTTGTTGTTGAAAGAAGAGACGTAGAAGTAGAGAGAGAAAAGATGTCAAAATCCCGAAAAAGATCTGGAATTTACCAGGACACATTAAATAGAGAAGCCATGGACCGGTATGTTGACAAAATCAGCATTATTAATAATTTGGATCCATATGAAGTTCCAAACAATGAGTGGAGCACCGATGAGTGAGCGCCTATACAGTTCCTAAGCTACAAGTCCTTGGAGTCTCATATGCAGTTCATGAATGGATGGGTTCAGGAGCTGCAGATCATAAAGCCAGCAAACAGTGGGAACACAGTAATCCGTACGAAGGTAAACTGTGATCAGACGGGCTCTGGAACCTGCTAGTTTAGTAACTGCTAACCGCTAATGCTAACAACCACTCATGCATGTAATGTACTTTTAACTAGCTGCTATGTGTTTCAAAGGGTGTAGTTAGTAACGTTAACTGCCAACCCTCCGGGTTTCTCACGTATTTGAGCCTTTTCCCGCTGCCGTTTTTATTATTTTCCCGTAAAAGATCCCAACTTTGAAGGAAAGAAACGCTGTAGGCTATAAAATAAAACCGTGCATCTTTAAATTACCAGAATGAAAATGCAGGGAACACACTCTCATTGACATTGAAATACTGTGGAAAGTTATGTTTGGTCGTCTTACAGCCGCGTTCCAAGCTAGCCGACGACTCTTTATCTCTGACGCTTGGTCTCCATGGTTATGCCTCTAGGCAGGAAAGCGGTGGAAAGTTAACCCATTTTCTATGTTTTTCCCATGGCGATCATATGTTGAGCTGTTACTGCCCACAATACAGCAACGATTTAATATGGTTGAAATCAAGTTAAGGTGAAATTAATCAGGCTGAGGAGTACAGTATGCGGTAGTCATAGGCAGTAGTCTGAGCCGCAGTAAAAGAGGCCGTCAATATGGCGGCAATGCAAAGTGCTTACGTCATGACGACCAAGCTCTATTCAACATGGAAAAAACAGAAAAACTGCCGTTTTCTCGTTTTTCTCCTCAGAAAACGATTTGTTTTCCCGTTTTGTGGTTTCTGCACATAAAACCAAAATCCATTAAACGGCTTGATTTTGGTTTTTTCGTTTTTGCCCCCAAAACGGAAACACCAGTCAATTTTCGGTTTCAGAAGTGGGCGTGGCTTTCAAGCCCGCCGGTCCGGTGCCCTTCAAAATAAAGGCATGGCATGGAGAAACTTTCGTTGTATTTCCTGCCCTCATCGTAGCATTTGCTTGTGTTCGAAATTAAAGCAGGTCTTATACATATATAAATATATACATATATTTAGATGTAATATATATTTATATTTTTTATAGCTACAGGGTTTACTCAGAATAAAGTCATCAGAGAGATTTAACTGCGACAGAACAGACATGGTAAATTTGACACTCACGACAGGTATTTTAAATGAACAGCAGATGTCGCTGTGCATCAATGGGACAATTAATCGCAATATCAAGCGTATTTTACAACCTCATAGTCAATAAATGGAACATTTATGAAACGGAGTGCTGTGTGAGGAACTTCATTTTTGTGGCGGTAAAAAATCTGGAATTTTTTTAGAGATATATCTGGGAAAACAGCCAATACAAACAGGAGTGAGGTGAAAAAAATTATCCCTGCATTTCCATGCCTGAGATGTTTGTACCTCTACGGCAAGATAATATTCTTATGTAAATACATACTGATAGGATACTATGCAAACTCAATTTTAACAGTCTTGCCGGGGCTGGGTGATTTGATTCTGCGCTGGCACATCTTCCTGCACTTGAATTCAGATGTGCATAAAGGTACATGTTGATTCGCACTTTTTAGTCGCATATGAGGGGACATGTAACATCAGGGGCTTTGGCTCAGTACCTCATTTGTCCTTGTCCCTTTACAGT
The DNA here is from genome assembly GCF_016077235.1 of Cyprinodon tularosa. Taxonomy (NCBI): domain Eukaryota; kingdom Metazoa; phylum Chordata; class Actinopteri; order Cyprinodontiformes; family Cyprinodontidae; genus Cyprinodon; species Cyprinodon tularosa. The sequence goes on from NW_024038164.1 coordinate 13,977, forward strand.
CTTTACAAATTAATTCCGTCAGCTCCAACAAAATCTGAGAACGTGAAACTGAGTCTTTGGCATGCGTAATTACGCAGAGTACCCTGTGCAATAGAGATTTGTCTGATCAAGGCAGTGATTGAGGTGACAAGCCTGTCGCTGTGAAAGGGGATGAAAATGATTATAAACGTTAAGAGGTTAGAAGTGATTGGAGTTGAAAAAAAATACTTTTTGTTGCAGTAAATTCTATTAGAATAACTGTCATTCTAATTTTATAAGATTCAGTAAGATCTAGAGTTTTTCAATATTTTTAAGTAATACGTGAATTATATAGTTAGAGTGAGATGTATTTAGGTTTCCTTATACCATTAAATATGAATTATTGTATGTACATACACTTACATTCTAAACAAACTTTACTATGAAAATGCAGGGTTTTGAGACGAACGCACAATGCATGCGCACTGGCTACAACAGGAACGACTTTCTGTGTCCAGACGTCTGAGGATCACAGAGCAACATGTAGCACTTAAGTCATTTCACAGGTAAGTTATTATTGTTCTGTTTTAAATGTTCGATAATAAATCATTATGCATACGTCACCAATCATAAGTTTATCAACTAGCATAGAACGTGGTTTTGTTCTCTGTAAAACAAATGGGGGCGACATGGAAGTAATGTAATTTAATGTATGCTGCGAATTAAGAATGAGGGGGAGAAATAATGAAAATCTTTGAGTAACGCCCTAAATAGGGTTTTAACAAGCGTTTACTGGTGGAAAGAGAACATGCAAACTCCACACCTGAGCAAGAGTCAAACTGTGAGGCATGAGGGCTAACCACTGTCCACCATGCTGGCCATCCAAACTCATAATACATTAGATATATTTTCACCAGTCTGTACCAACATGGGTTAACTGTTTTTTTTAAATCACAGATAAAAAGTTATTTCACTGTTTGTAGGACCTATTTTCTCCTGTGGCCCTTAAGCATTTAACTTTGTTAAGCTGTAACTATGCTTAATGAATAATCTTTAATTAACTAATTTATGTTCCGTTTGAACATGTAAATATAGTTGTACTTGTGAATCTTTTGTTGATTCAGATCAAAGAGGAATTCAGGAGAACAACAACCATTCCAGTGGATCAAACCAGGCAAAAACTTGACAAATACACACGAAAGCTGATGAAAGCCAGGGGAGGAGTTTTGGGGCCCAAGACGAGTTTGCTCCTGGACCGACTGAGTCAGGTGTGCTTGTTTTGCTTGTTTATATGTTTTACAGGGAGATGGACCTACTTTTTTCTGATTCACAGACAGATCAAATTCTTTGGCAATGCAGTAAAGTGTTTCATGTAGATTAACAGGACCATCCCAGTATTTTTCTGTTCTTTGTGCTCTACTAGGGATGTAACAATATTACAATACTACTCTACCTACCTCAATAACAAGCCTGTGACATGTATTGCATTGTAAGACACCATTGATGTATCAGCATTGACGTAACTTATTACTTATATTTATGAAATAAAATAGGATGTCTTGCTGCCCTCAGCTGCCTGTCTGTCCCCACCTCACTGACTAACTTTGCTCCTTCTCCATCGCTCCCTCAGTCACCCACTTCATCTCGCTGTCTCTGATATCTGGTCACACGATCGGTTCAAGACACCCCTAAGTGTTAAACTTCCCTCACATGCTCATTGTGTATTTATAATGCTTATGTTTATGTTCTTAATCTGTTCACAGAAACAGAGCATTGAGGTGAGAAGAGAAGCCATTATCTCCAGCCTTATACTGTACCATGGGAAGAAGGAATATGACTTTTTTAGGACTGCTTGGTAGGTCATGTTTTCAAACATTTAAAAATAATCTTGAACAAGGGGTTCATTTAAAGGGACATAGTGTTTGAAAGTGATTCATAAATGGGTAATTATCGCAGCATGTTACCATTGTGAAATTTCTTTCAGACACTCCGGCTAGGTTTAGGTTTCCTGCTTTATTTTATATAGTTTATAATATTTTAAATTCAAATATTGTATAGAAAGAAAGAAATGCATGGAAACCATCTGTGTTAGACCGCTGTCTCACATCAGATGGGATACCCTCACAGCTCAGGGGAAGAGTTTTGTTTGTTTCTGAGTTTATTAGTTTTTGATTTGATGTTTCTGAAGCGTTAATCTGTAACAATATCTAGTATAAGTCATTTTGCCTTATGTAACTGTGGTGTAAATAATTGTATGCTGAAGTTATTGGCTTGCTACAAGAGTGATTGATTTGTAATGTTTGTATGTTACAGTTTACGATGGCTAAAGCGATGGCAGTGGTCAGAGGCCACTCTTCAATAAACAACTGAAAAGAGAAAGAAGTTTGGTTATTGGAGCGTCGTTGTCTGGCTGTCTAGCCGGCTGAAAAGTTGGGAAAACTCAGGGCGAGGACAGCACAGTGATGTCAGTAACTCTGTTTTCAAAATCTGACAGCTATGAGATTGTCCCAGGATGCATAAGTACAGCGAAAGCTTGTCCACTGCTTATGGGACTGATTTATGCCCTGAACTGTGCATACCCTCCTATTTTGTGCTACACTTTTAAAGTCCTCTAAGAACTCTTGCTGGAGATGGATCAATTTAAACTCTACACAAAAGAAAACACCCTAAAGTGAAAGTTACTGTCATGATTCTGTCTTCCTAGAGGAGGAAAATATTTCTGTAATGAATGTTTTAACTCTGACAGTGTTGTAAACTTTTCACTACATATTTAAAAAACACTGCTCCAGTTTGAATGTAAAATTTATCACTGCCCCATAAAGACATTTAGAAATTGAATTCACACTAATAGTGGAGTTACTTATTTGTGAAGCCGTTTCTTTTATGCATAGAGTATTGCTTCATTTTATTTGTAAACGTTTATCCAGAGACAACTGGCATCAAATATATTGTTTTAGTGCGTAGTTTAACATAATGCAAAAAGTCAAAAATGTTTACTTTAATTTCATGTCATAATTACATGAATTGCCTTGAAACCTTAATGGCACATTACTTAATTATGTACAAAAACTAGAAATATGGTATGTTCTATTGTAAACTTTAAGCTATTGCCTTATGTAACTAGTTTTTACATTTCATTCTGTTGGGATCCATGGTTTGCCCTCCAGAGGGCGGTGTGGATCCTATTCTGTGGGCTTCTGTTTCTGTTTGGATCCAGGGGTTTGCCCTCCAGAGGGCGATATGGATCCTTCCCTGGGAGCTGCTGTTCAGCACTCACACCTGACCCCAATCAGCTCTGCTGATTAAGCTCTACCTATTTAAGCTGAGGGAGAGCTTCCCTCTGGGCCGGATCGTAGCCTTGTGTTTCCTAGCCATTATTCCCAAGCCATGTGTGCCCTGTACGGTCATAGCTTCTCCATGCTATGCCCGTTTCTGACGCAGGGACTCTGCTGAACTCAACTTGTCTGAACCAGCGAACCCGTGAGTTTTCAGTTTAGTTTTGATCCCTGAGTTTAACCTGTTTTCTGTCCTCTCTGCCTTCCAGGGCAGATTACCGGTGTTCTTAAATAAATATTGGACTGATCCTTCCTCTGAGTCTGTGAGTTCTGCATCCTTGGGCTAGCACACCAACCACAAATCATGACACATTCCACTTTAATAAAACTTTGTCTTAAATAATGCTGTGAAGTTATTGAAATGTCAGCCTATGTTTCAGCTTGAATAAGTTTGAGGTATTTAAAAAACATTTTTGCCTTTCTAAATAACTTTAACCTGGGCATCTTTTTACCTGTATGGGAGGTCTTTGAACTCCAGAAATAATATGACTTCTCTGCAACTGTCAGGAGAGAGAACTATACTGTCATTTAGTAAAATAATAAATTTTGTTTTGCCATTAAATTTGGTAATTGTTAGTGCACCATCTCAACGACTGTTTGATCATGAGCTATTCTAATGTTACAACACACTGGTGGTGAACGCTTAATTGTCCCTTCAGTGGTGTAGAGAGGGTGTAAATAGTTCTTCACTTACAGCAGCTTGTGCACCATCCTATCTAGACTCGGCTCTAACATCCAGAGCTATTCACAGCACAGAGCCAGTTTCTTCAAGTCTATGTTTCTGCTGCACCAGCAGAACCGTCTACGTAAAAAGTTCTACAAGGCATTGCTCATCCTTTTTTGCATTGTGTTCTGTTTTCTTTAAAAGGGATAAACACTAGAGTTATGTTTGAATGACTTCAAAACAAAATAGGAAGCACAATTCTGTCATGAGGGGTTTAAGTGAATTAACTCACATGCAGAACACCACAAGAGACTGAATAAAAGTTCAATAATTTATTTAGAGAAATACACAAGAGTATGAATGAGCAGGTTCTGGTACTGGTCCGGGACAGGAATCATAGAGTAATCTGCAGAGATGAATAGTTTGGTTAGCCAGGCAGCGGTGATGACCTGTCAGGGGTTTGATTCTGGTTTGTACCTTGATGAGGTTCAGACTGATCGATGGAGAGAGGGAACCAGTTGGGTCCAGAGACGAGGTTCAGACCTTGAGTTGATTTCCTAGTCCTCCCTTGAGAACTAGCTGGGGAATTCAGACTGATTGTCTTCAGGTTTGGCTTCCTTGGGCAGGCAGGCAGGTTTCCAAGCAAAGCTCCTCCAGAGCTACAGACTTCAGTCGGGCTTTCCTGTGAGCAGAGAAGACAGAAGCTGGTTAGAATCTAGTTACTCTCTAGAGCAGACAGAGATTCTCAAAGTTAACAGAGGCTCAGGTTCCGCTAACCAAAACTGGTCAACACTCCGGCACCGAATACAGGTCTGGCTGCTGCTTAAGTAGGAGGTCTCCTGATGGGCTGATGATCCTCAGGTGTGCTGGAGGCTCCAGCCCAGGAGACCCACAGCGCTCTCTGCTGGAGACAGGTGGCAGATCTCCAGATCCCAACAAATTCAGACAAAAATACAATATGAAACATAAACCAATTTAATAGCTGTACTGATCCAACAAAAAAACAAAAACAAGTAGTTAGCCAAAAATTTTAACATATTGAACATGAACCAATCGAATAATAAAAAACATAATACATTAACATGAAATTTTAAGTATTTACTCAATTAACTTCAGGCAATTAAGTGCTTCTGAGAGTCCTGCTACTTTTGTGTAGCTTGGTAGGTCATCTCTACGCTTGAGGCACTGATCAGAGTTGTTCCTCCACTCCTGAACACACTCCGCACATCCCACCAGGCTCCGACAGCAGGAGTAAACATGGGGCGAGTCATAACAGCTGAAAAAGGACAGATCAGTTAAATACATTCTGCATAGGATGCAGTTCTTCCAGGCTATGCATCTTAACAAAAACTTTATTCCACTATCATAAATGTACAACAGAAAGCACCTTGAGTGCCCCAGTGTGGTGAATGGGCCGAACTTATGAAACACTTTTCCAGTCAAACTGAAAACTCAAAGCTGTACACTGGAGCTACTTTCTCCCAATTGCACTGAACAACAAGCACACATCCATAAACCGATATGCAGGACGGCAAGCAACTCGGAGTTCAGTGTCTCGCACAGGGATCCATAAACATGTGAAAGCGAGAGGCTGTAATCGAACACACATCCTTCATCAACTACTCAAACCATTGAGCCACAGTCACGGCATTGTCCATTGTGTCTTAGGTTACTTTTTTGGTCAAAATTAAAGAACAAACTCAAAACAATTTGCAATACTGACATGTTATGCATAGGTGACCAATATGTAAACACGCATAATGGAAACATTACCTCTGCAGATCAAACAGACAAAGGCCTGTTTTATTTCTGGCCAAACTGGAGACAGGTTCCGGCTCAGGGTCACAAGATTATGAATATTGCTGGTAACCTCTTCTAGCCCTTCAGATGCCTCCAGCAGTTCCTCCACTTGTTTTTTTCACTTCTTCATTTCTGCATTTGGCACATTGAGCATTGGATTAGCAAATTAAAAAAGACTTATGAGAAGTATGCAGCTGCAATCTTTTTTGCCTGATAATATTGTTAAAAGGGCTATGACAAGTGATGTTTGTGTCAGAATAAAAACGGAGAAATAATGACCATTCATGATTTGGTTTGACTTAATAGTAGTTGGAATCAAATTCTCCAAAAAGTCAACTGGTTACAGTATACCAGCAAGAAATCAAAGCATAGATTTTGACAGTGTCAGGTCAACATCTCACTTTAATTTGTTGTATGTTTGGATTTAACTGCTGGCTCCATTCATCCGACTCAGAATTTGGTTAATGAATATGTAATAGCCACATTCTACCATAGGATGGCGTGTCCTGGAATACGAGTACTCTTGTGCCCTGCCAAATCTTCAGATCAGTGATGGAAAGTTTGGCTCAGTTCCCAAATAGCTTGCTTGATCCCTAAAGCACTCTCAATTTTGCAGTATCTTTTGTAGCCTTAACTGTTATGTTAACTTTACAAAAAATAACTGCTAATCTTTTACCACTCAAATCAGTAGTTCTTGATGATACTTATATATTTTCGTTATTTATGCTTTATTTAAACTGCAGCCAAATGCTGTTTTATTTTATGTTTTTACATTCTGCAAAGCATTGCAATCACCGTGGTGTCTTTAATTGCAGTAGCAAATTTTCCCTCCATTTTTTAGTGAATAGTAAAAGCCTATTTCATAAACTTTTATGCTTTGCATGGCCTACATACTGGTAAAAATAAAATTTTGCCAAATTCTATTGAAACCTTGGAGATCGCTCTTTAGATTTACTTCAAAGCATCGGCTCTTAGAGCCAGCAACAGCTGAAGTCTAAACCGTTGTAGTGGGTGTAGTGTGCTTAGAGATATTAAAGGAATAGTACACCCAAAACATGATTAGCCTTCATTTTCTACTCACCCCAATGCTGAACAACACTCTGGAGTACTTTTTTGATATCTCAAATGCATCTGGAGATCTAGGAGGCTTCTTGCTGTCTGCTGACATTCAAATAATGGAGGTCTACGGTGCCCGAGGCAGAAAGGTCCATAAAAGTCCACAAAAAACCTGTCAATATTCCTCCATACTGGTCGTCCAATGTATTCCAAGTGTCCTGAGTGGGTAGCATCCAGAATTTACTCGAAACGAAGTCTTTTAGAATGTTTTTAGAGCATAAACAGTAGTGTATAGGATTTCCTAAAAGCGCGTTCACGAGTCTACGGAAACCGCGGCAGACCAAACCAGAAGAAAGTGCGCATTCAGCTCAGCAAAGAACTCATGCTCTTCCTCAACACTGAAGTCCTCAGACATATTTCTTTCGTTGTTTCTTTCTTTGCACAGGTAAACAGCACATTTCTTCTTCTACGCTTGCATTATCGGCAGAGCAGACGCTGAATGCGCACTTTCGACATTAACTTTTTTTGTTTTTCCTTCTGCATGTTCCCCCTTGGTGGCTGGAACGACATAATCCCCATATCAACTGGGCTGAACGCCACATTGAGTCCTGGTCCACTCCCTGTCATGAGACATGTCTTCGTTCTGCAGCTCCCGCTGTTCAGTTTCCTAGAGGTAGGGGGGAGAAGGACTCTCCTGACCTTACTTCTGTCCCTTCCGAGTATCATGATCTGGCTCCTGTCTTCAGTAAGGTCAGTGCTACGTCTCTTACACCTCACAGACCATATGACTGTGCCATTGAATTATTACCAGGAGCTCCCCTGCCCAGCAGTAGACTTTATAACATCTCTAAGCCTGAACGTGAGACCATGGAAAAGTATATTAACGAGTCTCTGGCTGCTGGGATAATCCATCCATCTTCTTCTCCTCTTGGTGCTGGTTTCTTTTTTGTGGGCAAAAAGGATGGTTCCCTACGACCCTGTATAGATTACAGAGGCCTTAACCAGATAACCGTCAAAAATAAATACCCACTTCCATTACTAGCATCAGCATTTGAACCTGTTCAGGGGGCAACAGTCTTCACCAAGCTCGATTTAAGAAATGCTTATCACCTTCTTAGGATAAGAGAAGGAGACGAATGGAAGACAGCCTTTAAGACCCCTTTGGGTCAGTTTGAGTATTTGGTCATGCCTTTTGGTCTCACAAACGCTCCTGCATGTTTTCAAGCGCTCGTCAATGATGTCCTCAGAGACTTTTTGAACATTTTCGTGTTTGTGTACATAGACGACATTTTGATCTACTCCAAGAACCTATCAGAGCATAAGAAACATGTCCGCCTGGTCCTTCAAAGACTGTTGAAAAATAAGCTCTTTGAAAAGGCAGAAAAATGTGAATTTCACCAACCATCTGTCACCTTTTTAGGGTTTGTGCTCGAGGGCGGGCAGGTTAAGCCATCCGAAGACAAGATAAGGGCAGTTCTGGACAGGCCGACACCTGAAAACCGCAAACAGCTTCAGAGATTCCTTGGTTTTGCGAACTTCTACAGACGCTTCATAAGGAACGACAGTCAAACAGCTCTACCTCTCACAACCCTGACTTCGGTAAAAAAGACTTTTTAATGGACACCTGAAGCTCAAAACGCTTTTGAGAAGTTAAAAACCCTGTTTTCTAGAGCTCCCATTTTGATCCAGCCAGATCCTTCTAAGCAGTTTATCCTCGAGGTGGATGCCTCTGACTCTGGCGTTGGTGCAGTTTTGTCCCAACAATTCGACTCAGACCAAAAGATTCACCCCTCTGCCTTTTTTTCCCGTAGACTCTCACCAGCAGAGCAAAATTATGATGTTGGGGACAGAGAACTCCTAGCCATCAAACTAGCCTTGGAGGAGTGGAGACACTGGCTCGAGGGGGCCGAACATCCAGTTTTGGTCTGGACCGATCATAAGAACCTGGCTTATCTCCAATCCACCAAACAAGCTAACCCACGTCACTCCCGATGGTCTCTGTTTTTCTCCCGTTTCAATCTCATAATCTCTTACAGACCTGGTTCCAAGAACATCAAACCCGATTCTCTCTCGTCTTTACTCTGCTGATCAACCTGAGACGCCCGAGCCTGTTCTTCCTGCCTCCTGTAATGTTGGAGTGGTTTCCTGGGAGATCACTGATCTCATCAACTCTGCCCTAGCCTCTGAACCTGACCCAGGTAATGGCCCTCCAAATAAAACCTATGTTCCTTCTTCTGTCAGATCCCGTTTGATCCAGTGGATGCATACAGCTAAGTTTTCCGCCCACCCGGGACTGAGCTGAACGATTGCCCTGATTTCAAGACGTTTCTGGTGGCCATCCTTACACAAGGACGTAAAGGAGTAGGTGTTGGCATGTTCCATCTGCGCCAGAAACAAAACGTCTCACCAACCACCTTCAGGCCTGTTGCATCCTCTACCTGTTCCTACCCGTCCCTGGTCTCACATTGCCGTTGATTTTGTCACTGGTCTCCCGATTTCCAGAGGTATGTCCACCATCTTAACCATCGTCGACCGTTTCTCCAAGTCATTTAATTCCCCTCAGAAAACTTCCCACGGCTTTCCAGACGGCACAGCTTCTGGTGAAGCATGTTTTCCGGCTCCATGGCATCCTACAGGAAATTCTCTCTGACCGCGGTCCACAGTTCATCTCTCAAGTCTGGAAAATCTTCTGTTCAGCATTGAACTGTATGTCTTCGCTCACCTCTGGTTATCACCCACAGCCTAACGGGCAGACGGAGAGGATGAACCAACAACTAGAGTCCACTCTCCGCTGCCTGACCTCAAACAACCCCACTGACTGGAGTCAGTACCTGACCTGGATCGAATACGCCCACAACTCACTCAAGTCAGCTTCCACCGGTTTATCCCGTTTCAGGTTTGTCTCGGTTATCAGCCTCCACTTTTTCCTGCAGACGAGAGAGAGATCTCGGTTCGTTCAGTCCATCAACACATCCGTCGTTGTCAGAGGGTCTGGAAGGACACCATCGCCACCCTCAACCGTTCTTCTGTTTCCACTAAACGCTTTGCTGACTCCAAGAGACGTCCAGCCCCTGACTACTCCATAGGCCAAGAGGTATGGCTTTCCACGCGAGACATTCCCCTCAAGGGAATGTCTCGAAAACTGTCCCCCCGATTCATTGGTCCCTACAAGGTTGCCCAGATCATTAACCCCTCTGCTGTACGTCTACACCTTCCTCCGAGTCTCCGTATCCATCCCATGTTCCATGTCTACCAGATTAAGCCAGTTGTTTCTAGCCCCCTGTGCCCTCCATCCGACTCCCCTCCTCCCGCCCTGGACATCGATGGACATCCTGCCTTCACCGTCCGCCGGATCGTGGACTCCCGTCGGCGAGGTCGCGGTTGGCAGTACCTCGTCGATTGGGAGGGCTACGGTCCGGAGGACCGCACATGGGTGCCTGGCTCTTATATCCTCGATCCTTCACTGATCGAGGAATATGAGAGCTCCCTCCCGTCGACATCTTCTGGACCGCCAAGAGGCGGTCGTTGAGAGGGGGGTACTGTTGGGATCTGGAGCTGTACCACCTTCCTCCAGCAGAGTGCGCCGTGGGTCTCCTGGAGCTGGAGTCTTCCAGGACACCTGAGACGCATCTACTCATCAAGAGACCTTCCCTTTATAACCAGCTGCCAGACCTTGCTTCGACGCCGCAGTGTTGACCTAGTTTGGTTAGCGACCTGAGCCTAGAACCTGAAGAATCTCAGCTGTCTCTTGAGAGAGATCTGATTCTAACTCTCCCTTGTTTTTGCCTCACAGGAAACCTGTTTCTAACCTGAAGCTCTGGATGAGCTTAACCTGCCAATCTGCCCTGGTGACCCTAACCTGAAGATTCCTATGTGGATTCCCCTGCTGCTCTTAGTTAAGAGCTGGAAACTCTGATCAAGGTCTGCCATTAAAGTCAGAAGCAAGACGCTGCAGCTGCTCTTGGACTCTGCTGAACAAACAGTCTCTGGACCCAACGGTTCCCTCTCTCTCAAAGAGAAGCCCGGACTCTGTCAAGGTATACTCTTGAATTATCAAAGACTCTTAACTCATCAGCCTGCTTCCTAATCAAACTATCATCTCTGCAGACTTCAGTGAACCAGCCCGGACCAGTTCCTGATCTTGTGTTTTGTGTATAACTCAATAAACTCTGTTAAACTTTTACCCAGCCTCCGTTGTGTTCTGCATGTGGGCTAAGAACCTTAAACCCATCATGACAGTACCTCTAGTACCTCTTGAAGCTCATCAAGAGAATGCAGAGTGTGTGCAAAGCAGTATATATATATATATATTTATAGAGAGAGAGAGATCTATAATTTGTTCTACCTCACTCCTGTTTGTATTGGCTGTTTTCCCAGATATATTTCTAAAAGAATTCCAGATTTTTTACCGCCACACAGCACTCCGTTTCATAAATGTTCCATTTATTGACTATGAGGTGGTAAAATACGCTTGATATTGCGATTAATTTGTTCCATTGATGCACAGCGACATCTGCTGGTCATTTACAATACCTGTCGTGAGTGTCAAATTTACCATGTCTGTTCTGTCGCAGTTAAATCTCTCTGATGACTTTATTCCAAGTAAACCCTGTAGCTATAAAAAATATAAATATATATTACATCTAAATATATGTATATATTTATATATGTATAAGACCTGCTTTAATTTCGAACACAAGCAAATGCTACGATGAGGGCAGGAAATACAACGAAAGTTTCTCCATGCCATGCCTTTATTTTGAAGGGCACCGGACCGGCGGGCTTGAAAGCCACGCCCACTTCTGAAACCGAAAATTGATTGGTATTACCGTTTTGGGGGCGAAAACGAAAAAAACAAAATCAAGCCGTTTAATGGATTTCGGTTTTATGTGCAGAAACCACAAAACGGGAAAACGAATCGTTTTCTGAGGAGAAAAAGGAGAAAACGGCCGTTTTTCTGTTTTTTTCCATGTTGAATTATACCGTTTAATCAAACTGATAAGAAGTACCTTTGTCGTCGTCGTCCGTCACGAAGGATGAGCTTTTCTGTTTTATTCTTCCCTTCACATTATAACAGAATATCGCCAGTGATACTGTTAAAAAATAAATATAAAACACGAGCGTTTGCTTGAAAGCTGGTCGCTGACAGCAGTGTCTACTCCTCCCTCTGAAAGCAAACAGCTCCTTGTTCTTTTCCACACGTTCCTTAAAAATCTCTCATTGTTTCACAGTGTCCAAATGCTATCATCCCATTGAAATCTGTTATAAACCATATACTAGTAATAAAAATGAAATATAAAATGGAGTGTACGTGTAATCATTAAAGACTATATCCAGTAGGAAAATTACCTTTTTCCTGTGTGAAATTTAGTACTTCAATCTATATTTGTGTTCTATATAAACTTACAATTTCTATATGTTGTACTATCCTTCTGTGATAGACTGGCGACCTGTCCAGGGTGAACCCCACCTCTCGCCCATCGACTGCTGGAGATAGACACCAGCACCCCCCGACGCCACTCAGGACAAGAGTGTGAGAAAATGGATGGATGGATGGATGGATTTAAATATCCTTTAAATTCTTGTCCATTTGCAAATTCTTGTCCATTTGCTAATACTCTTCTTGTGTTCCATTGTAAAATCTTGCTTTCCATCTGTTTCAAGCCTTTTATTTATCACCTCCCAAGATTCCCAAGTTTTCTACCATGAATAAAATGAATTTATCCGCTCTGATTTGCTTTCCTGCAATTGTTCTTTGACTGGGCCCAGGACTTGGACTAGAAGACACTTGTTTTTTTTTTTCCTGCTTTTTTTTTTTTGTTGAACACTGTTTGCTGTCTCTGCATAAGTATGGTTTTAACTGTTTTCAACTTTTGTATTTCTGCTGCTTTTTCTTTACTTCACAACCACTTCAAAATTATGCTGAGCACAGCAGTTACAACATTTCAACATCCGCTCCATATTCATCATAACAATGAGCTCATCCACATTTAGCACATCTTTGCTTCCCCTTACACACTGATGCAATGTGGCCAAACCTTTAACATTTGAAACAGCGCAAAGGGGGAGGGATATGAGGTCTAACTGGAAAACTAATGAAACCAATTTTTACCTTGTCAGGAAGAAAACCTCCTTAAACACCAGAAGTACCGAGAGACACTCTATTTTTTCCCCATCCACAGATTTTAACAATCTTTTCAATCTCTGCACTATTTCTAAATCTTCCTTAAGCAGAATACCACTGATTACACCACGTGATACTCTATTTTCTCCAACAACTTTCCTTATACTCACAACATTTTTTCAGATGTTATCAATCTGAATGTTTTTATTCTTTTGTTCCTCAGATTTACATTTTATTAGTTTTTCCATGTCACAAGATTTTTCATTCTAAATGACTTCGTTTCGAGTAAATTCTGGATGCTACCCACTCAGGACACTTGGAATACATTGGACGAGCAGTATGGAGGAATATTGACACGTTTTTTGTGGACTTTTATGGACCTTTCTGCCTCGGGCACCATGGACCTCCATTATTTGAATGTCAGCAGACAGCAAGAAGCCTCCCAGATCTCCAGATGCATTTGAGATATCAAAAAAGTACTCCAGAGTGTTGTTCAGCATGGGGGTGAGTAGAAAATGAAGGCTAATCATGTTTTGGGTGTACTATTCCTTTAAACCAATAAAACTAGGGAATTTGGAGGGGATAGGATCAGCAAGCTATATTTAAATGTATGACTTAGTTAGACAGGAATTAAAATGTAATAGTCATATAATAATTCTTTATCGCTTTTTGGCGAATTAAGGTGTCCTATTTTCTCTATTCAGTTAATTAATTTATTTATCCTTCTTAATTCAAATTAAGATTAAACTTTTAATTTGGCATTTTATACTGTGCATCTGTAAAATTTTCAAATTTTTTCACATGAAAAACTAAACATGACAAAAACGTCTTCTTTTAAGTAATTTATTGAGTTAAATTCATCACAGCACAGTATGGTGACAGAGTAGTAGGCTACTAAATTGAATCAACCGTAGCAACACGGTCAAAGGTTCTTTTTTTGCTAAAGTCCATTTAGAATTTGCAGATGTTCACGAGGACAAACATGCGAAACGAACCATTCATGAGGAGAAAAGGAGGAACATGCTGTAACCTTGGTCATAGAAATATAACTGATTTACTGCTGTTAATAGTGTTTGATCTAAAAATCTAAAACACCGAGAAAGACACTGAAACAAAGCAGAAATGCTGGGTTCAATCCTGTTGTTAACAAGCCCCTCCCGTTGCTCGCTACTCCGCGGGGACGCGCCCGATCACTGAAAAAAGGAAATACATGTTCAAAGGAGAACGAAGATTTCGCTCCAGAAACGGAATAAAGTGGAGGAATATAAGAATTACCATCTGTTAAAGCGTAAGTTTTTTAAGTGTAAGTTTAAATTATGTGGTTCTAATAATCTATGGCTTCAATAACAGTTACTGTTTCAATCATTATAGGCCTACGTGGTTCATGAAACGGAATTTTTCTTTCGCATTGTGTCGTGCCAAGGTAGTTATCCCTGCCAAAATTTGTATCCCCTCGTCGGGAGCGCGCACGGAGTAGGAAGAACAACCCGAGTTAACTCCGCCTCAATTCCAACGTGCAGAACTTCAAATTCTAAAGGTTTTAATGTGTATGAAAGTTGAGCTTTACTGTTTTATTCTTTACTTCACATGTTATAGCAGAATATCGCCAGTGATATTGATTTAAAACTAATAATAAAACACAAACGTTTGCTTGAAAGCTGGTCGCTGACAGCAGTGTCTACTCCTCCCTCTGAAAGCAAACAGATCCTTGTTCTTTTCCTCACGTTCATTAAAAAATATCTCTCATTGTTTCACAGTGTCCAAATGTTCTCATCCCATTGAAAACTGTTGTAAACCATATACTTGTAATAAAAATGAAATAGAAAATGGAGTGCTCGTGTAATCATTAAAGACTATATGCAGAAGGAAAATTTTTTTTTCCTGGTTGAAATTTAGTACTTAAATCTATATTTGTGTTTGTAGTAACGTACAATTTATCTATGTTGTACTATCCTTAATAAACAGTTTGTCTTCTAACATCAGCCATTTTATTTCATCCCATATTGCCAGAACCAGCAATATGGGATGAAATAAAACCTGCCGTAATCTGTTCCCCCTGTCTAAATCAGGCAAAAAAGGTCCCAGTTTTTCCATTTTTGGTTTATAAGCATCTTTTATGATGACAACTAATCCCTGACACTTTGGAGTTGATTGACCTTTATTTCTCAAAGTTACAAGGGGGGAACAAATTACGGCAGGCCACCTGCCGTAATCTGTTCCCCCTGTCTAAATCAGGCAAAAAAGGTCCCAGTTTTTCCATTTTTGGCTTATAAGCATCTTTTATGATGACAACTAACCCCTGAAACTTTGGGGGTGATTGACTGTTTTATTTCATCCCATATTGCAAGAACCAGCAATATGGGATGAAATAAAACCTGCCGTAATCTGTTCCCCCTGTCTAAATCAGGCAAAAAAGGTCCCAGTTTTTCCATTTTTGGTTTATAAGCATCTTTTATGATGACAACTAATCCTTGAAACTTTGGAGTTGATTGACCTTTATTTCTCAAAGTTACAAGGGGGGAACAAATTATGGCAGGCTACCTGCCGTAATTTGTTCCCCCTGTCTAAATCAGGCAAAAAAAGGCCCCAGCTTTTTCATTTTTGGCTTATAAGCATCTTTTATGATGACAACTAATCCCTGAAACTTTGGAGTTGATTGACCTTTATTTCTCAATGTTACAAGGGGGGAACAAATTACGGCAGGCTACCTGCCGTAATTTGTTCCCCCTGTCTAAATCAGGCAAAAAAGGCCCCAGCTTTTTCATTTTTGGCTTATAAGCATATTTTATGATGACAACTAATCCCTGAAACTTTGGGGGTGATTGACCTTTATTTCTCAAAGTTACAAGGGGGGAACAAATTATGGCAGGCTACCTGCCGTAATTTGTTCCCCCTGTCTAAATCAGGCAAAAAAGGCCCCAGCTTTTTCATTTTTGGCTTATAAGCATCTTTTATGATGACAACTAATCCCTGACACTTTGGAGTTGATTGACCTTTATTTCTCAAAGTTACAAGGGGGGAACAAATTACGGCAGGCCCACCTGCCGTAATCTGTTCCCCCTGTCTAAACAGGCAAAAAAGGCCCCATTTTCCATTTTGGCTTAAAGCATCTTTTATGAACAACAAACCCCTGAAATTGGGGGGTGATTACTGTTTATTTCACCCCATATTGCAAGAACCAGAATGGGGTAAATAAAACCTTTGCCGAAATCTGTTCCCCCTGTCAAATAGGCAAAAAGGCCCCAGTTTTTCCCATTTTTGGTTTTAAGATTTTTTTTAAGGGACAACTAATCCCTGAAATTTTGGATTGATTGCCCTTTATTTCTCAAGTTACAAGGGGGAACAAATTATGCAGGTACCTCCCGAATTTTTCCCCCCTTCAAAATCGGGGAAAAAAAACCCCATTTTTCATTTTTGGCTTATAAGCTTTTTTATGATGACAATAATCCCTGAAATTTTGGAGTTGATTGCCCTTTATTTTAATTTTACGGGGGGGGAAAAAATTTATGGCGGGCTACCTGCCGTAATTTTTTTCCCCCGTCAAAAAGGCAAAAAAGGCCCCCACTTTTTCATTTTTGGCTTTAAAACTTTTATATACAACTAACCTGACATTTGAGTTGATTGCCCCTTTATTTCTCAAGTTAAAGGGGGAAAAAATTACGGCAGGCCCCCTGCCGTAACGTTCCCCCTTCTAAAATCAGGAAAAAAAAGGCCCCCAGTTTTTCCATTTTTGGCTTATAACATCTTTATGTTGACAACAAACCCCCTGAAACTTTGGGGGGTGATTGACTGTTTTTTTTCACCCATATTGCAAGAACAGCAAAAAAGGGATGAAAAAAAACCTCCCGAATTTTCCCCCCTTCTAAATCGGGCAAAAAAGGCCCCAGTTTTTCTTTTTGGTTATAAGCATATTTTATATGACAACTAATCCTGAAATTTTGGGGTGATTGATTTTATTTCCAAAAGTTAAAAGGGGGGAAAAAAATTTAGGGCGGCTACCTGCCGAAATTTTTTCCCCCCGTCTAAATCGGGGAAAAAAAAGGCCCCCAGTTTTTTTCTTTTTTTTGGCTTAAAAGCACTTTTTGATGACAACAAACCCCCTGAAATTTGGAGTTGATTGACCGTTTTTAATTTAAAAGGGGGGGAAGGCTTTAAGCTGAGATTTTTTAGATGTAAAAGGTCTTTATGAGTTATAAGTAAAATTAAGCTGACAGCCCCTACCATGCACGCTTAATATTTAAAGTGGGGACCCTTAAAGAAACCCCTTTAGGTAAAAACTTCCGAGGAATCTAGTATTCTAACCAAATGCAGAAATCACTCAGGGGGAAGGGAAAAAATTCAAAGGTTTTTTTTACAAAAAAGTACATAAAAAAGGTTCGGGGTTCTGGCGGTAGAAGTGGTTTCGCCACCAGGGGGAAAGGGAGAGGCTGATGACCCGGATTACTTGCGGGTTCGGAGGAAAAAAATTCCCGCCCAGGGGGGTAACGGTTTGCTGGGGGGGTGTAGGATGACCCAGGAAATTTTGCTGGTGTTTTGATGTTCAGGGTGAATTTCTTTTTTCGGGGAGGGGGACAAGTGAAAAAGAGGGAACCTTTGGGGTCCAGGCGAAGGCAGACAGAGGGTGAGGGTTTCAGAGAGAGCTAGTGCGGCAGGGAGAAGAGGCTTGGGGGCGTCTAGTGAGGCAGAATCCCGGTTGAGCTCCCCTTCCTCTCTCTCTTGAGGACTTGGCTGAGGCGGAGGCAGAGCTTACTGAGACTTGCAGGCAGATCACAGACTGAGTCCTCCCCAATATTTTTAGGGCGGGCAGGAAATACTCAAGGGAACCCCCAGATTTAAAGAGAGAAAGGCGGCAGATAACCAGCAGAGAAACTCCCCAATTTTACTGGAGTCAGGCAGGATCTATCTGTGAAAAAAAAAGGGGGGAAATGGTTCAGGCTTGTTTCATAAAAAGTAGAAGACTCAGACAGGGGGTTGGCTCGGGTTTTGCTAAACCTTTACGGCAAACACTTTGGGGGGGAGTGTTGATGAGAGATGAAAGACGGTGGGGCAGGGAGCAAAAGCCCCTCGGAAAGGAATCCTTTGGCCCTCTGGTGGGGAAAGGGGCCCCCCCGGGATCCCAAAGGCGCACAAGCCCCGGAAGGGTCCTCCGGGATTCCATCTGGTGGGAACCTCGGATCCCCAACAATAACAAATAGTAGAAAAATTGAACAAGTTTTTGCTTATAACTTCTCAAAAAAAAAAAAAAATTTAAATTAAGTAGAAACATCAAAAATGAAAAAACTTAAACAAAACTATTACAGCGCAACAAAATCCCCTTGGGATCTGGGTTTCCAACAATTGAAGGGGTACCATTGAAGAGTTCAACTGAATCGTTAAAAATAGAGAAAAAAATCAGCAAGAAAAAAAGGGAATTTTTAAAGCACGGGCAATTTTGTCAAATACCCAGATGTTTCAGTGTCCGTGTTTTTCTCGCCCAAAAGTGCAAGGGGTTTGCTCGGGTCTCTGAAAGACATACCAAAATATGAAAATGACCCTCAATTTTTTTTGAAAATATCACAAAAAAATACAATGTTAATTTTTCCCAAATATTTTAAAAGCAAGTTTAAAATCTGTAAGACAACCCAAAGGTAATTGAATACAACCCTGTGCTGAGAAGGGAGAGGGGTTGCAATTTTCACCCTGTCTTTTTTTATTTTTTTTTTAGTTGTCGGAAAAAAATCTTTTCTTTTAGATTTTCTCACAAACTGTAAAAAGACATTAATTTTTTTTTTTGAAAAAGACTTTTAAAGTCTTTACAGCTTTATATTGTACATTGAAATGGGCAAACAGCTTGAAACAACTAGATTTTAAGTTACATATATGAATCTTTTAAATTTACACAGATATGCTTTTGAAATAACTTTTATTTTGATATTTGGATGCCTGCCTTCAAGGTGAAGAGCCCCACGATTGCCTTGTCTGTTTGGGATCATAACTGGTACAACCCACCTGGAGTTCATCCCTTTTTTTCGCATAAATCCCCTGAAAACACTTTTAAAATTTTTAAAAATAATGCATGACTTTGCGTTTGTGTTATGAAATTTGAAAAAAAAATTATTTAATACCACCCTTTCAGGGGTCCGGGTTTTTTTTGTTTGTTTTTTTTAGATACATTTCGTTTGAAAAAACTTACAAAATTTTTTTTAAGGGGGTCTAATTGTGCTATTTTTCGGATTTTTTGGATCAACCTTGTACAAGAACATAAAATTTAAAATTTTTAATGTACCTTACGCGTTTAAAAAAGGGGTTCATACTGTCATAAGTGTAAGAAACACATTAAAAAATAAGCCTGCATTACTTTTTAAAACTCGTAATTTTAAATTGTGACACCCACAAAATTGGACATTTTTTAAAATAATTTTTTCAATCGGGCTTTGAAGGAAAGATTTTTTGAATTTTTTTGATTTTTCCTTCCCTTGTTACCCACTTTCTTTTTCCCTTTTACTCTCCCCTAAGGATCCAGAAACCCGACCGCTTTTTGTGGGTAATTCCCTTGATTATTTGTTTTAATAAAAAAATTCGGAATCATCACTTTTGATCAGTGTCCTCTTCCATTAACAAAATTACACTTATTCATTTTGAAAAGGAATAATGAACAGGGAAAGGGGTTTTAATTCCCATAAAACCCATGTGATCTTTTTTCAAAATTCCCAGAATTAACCTATTCCTTTTGGTTTTATCTAAAATGAATGATGTAACATTTTTAGTAACTTCATTTTAACAGCGATGAAACATATACCCAACACATAAATAAAAAACAAACCAAAACAAAGATAAAAAAAAATTATATTTTTACAATCCAAATGATAAGTGCAAATCCTTTTAGATTTATTTGAAAATTTGGGGAAGCTCTGGTAAAGGGCAGCAGTTTCTAAAAACGGGGTTTTTGGGTAAACAGATTGAGTCGTTTATTTGATTATTAAAATGATAAATTTTCCCCCAGTGATTCACCCTATGATAAATAAAAAATACAGGTTTTTAAACAAAGTTCTGTAAGGGTTTAATTTCATTTTTCGTTGTGCTTTTATTTTTTTTGCTCTTTTGGGGTGAAAATGTATTTATTTTTTAAAACATTTTTTTATTTTCCCGTAAAACAATTTTTTTTTGCATTTTTGGTATTAGGGATCATTGCTATAGTTTGTTATTATTTATTTGTTATGTTTGGGTTTTTTTTTCAGGGCTTCATTTATCTGATTTTCCTTTTTTATCCTCTGTTTTTCACTTGGTATTCCTTCTTTGTAGTCTTATTTTAAAACATTTACCTTATGTTATTTTCTAGCTTTAGTTGAACCCTTTTTTCCCCCTTTTTGCGGTTTGTTTTTTCCTATTGCCAGTTTTTTCCCCTCTTATACCCTTTCTTGCTTTTTCTAAACACACGGGCTAAAATTACCTGTAAACCGTTATTTTTCGTCCCCCATATTTTCTCCCCCTTTTGGGGTTTCCCTCTGTGTTTAACTCTTTCCCCTACAAACCCCCATCTCACCCTGTGTCTCTCTCTGAGTCCTCCACAAACCGATAGTTCTAAAAAATTTTTTTGACATTAAAATGTTTCAACACATTAAAGTAATTCATGTACCTTGAAGCATTACATGATTCTTGAGGAAAAGGGTTCCACTTTAGCAATAACGTTTTTTTCACTCATTTACATTTTGTGAAAAGTTGTTTATGAGATTTTACAAAATTTTCTCTATTACTACACAAACCTGAGTCCAGATTTTCCCCATTCCATAGGGATTCTTTGCAAACTGTCAATGAAAGTTGATTTTGTATTTTCTGCACAATTGTAGTATTTTAAGGGGTGAAGATAAGCGTTGTTTGACTGTTATAATAAAAAAGCCTTAGTCGCCTTTACAAAAATAAAAAAAAAAATTTGTTTTTTAAGTTGAAAAATTTAAAATTTCCATTTTGCAAACCTCGCTTTCCAAATCCATTTCTGGAACAAGTTGCTTTTTTGTCCCCTAAAAGAGCTATAGGCACTGTCTTTGAAGTAACACGTTCAGTTTTTCCCCCCCATGCCTAAAATAATCGGATAAAAAAAATGGGACACATTAAAATCGTTATACATGAACATTAATATTTAAAAACTAATCTGTACACTTCCATTGTGTTCAATAGATCAATCTTAAGGTGCAAAGGGGGTTTTGTTCCCCAAAATTTTTTCTCCCCAAAAAAAGTACAAACCCTTCTGTCAAAAAACATGGTAAAGCATAGCAAACCATAAATTTTATGCTAATTTTGGCGTGCTTTATTTTAGGCAGACAGAAAAATCAACTTCTTTAAAAGTCAAACCGTTTTTCCGCAAGCATTCATTTCCCCAACAAAAAAAAATAATGTTTTTTATCCAGTTATATGCGTTTTTTACTTGAAATTAACAGAAAGACCCAAATACGGCTGCCAAATTTTTTTACCTATCTTTTTTTATGTAACTTCATTGAGTTTTAAATGTTTTTTACCTGTCATAGGTTTTAAAATTTAATTTGCAACCCTTGAGGTTGGGCAATAATAGAAAATTATGTTAACTACAACTTATGGGAATTACCCAGCAAAATCTTCATTGTTTCATAGCAATGAAACATTTGGCAATTACTTTGATTTATACATTAATTTGGGTAATTACCAGATAAAGTTTTTATTGTTACCCATAAAATAGTGAGACTAACCCGTTAAAACTGCTTTTGATGGGCGTAAAAAAAAGCAGCTCTACAAAAAAAAAAATTTAAAAATTAGCTTAATTTTCATTTTCATTTTTTCAAAAATATAATATTATTATTTAAATTACACCAAAAAGTTAAAGACAAAACAAAATATTTCCAAAAGACGAATTTTTTTCTTCATAATTTTTTCTGCATTCTTTGTGTACTTTGGAAAAGACCAGATTTTGAAGGAGAATCGTTGGAGCCTGAGATGGTAAGGAATCACGGGGGGGAGGAAAGGGGGTGGTGGAGGAGCAGCGGGGGCAGCACTGAGGGGAGGGAGGGGATGCAGGGGGTAAGGGATGGGATGGTGAGGAGTGGCGAAGTTAAGAATGGAGATGGGGAAGATGGGGGTGGGCAGGGGCGCAGTGTCAGCAAATGGGGATGGTGAGGAGATGGGGATGGTCAGCAGTGGGAGCAAATGGGGGTGGTGGAGAAATGGGATGTGGAGGAATGGGGGTGGGGCAGCAGTGTCAGCAAATGGGGGTGGTGGGGAGATGGGGGGGTGCAGCAGTGTCACAAATGGGAGGTGGAGGAAAGGGGGTGGTGAGGAATTGGATGGTTCGCGTGTCAAAATGGGGGATGGGGGAGGAAAGGGGATGGTGGAGGGGATGGAAGGGCGGGGGCACAGTGGAGCAAATAAAGCGGGGGAGGGGAGCGGGGGAGAGAAATGATGGGTGGAGAACACTGCCCGAGAAGCGGGGGAGTACACTTTTTCCTTTTTTTTTTTAAACCCAAATGGGCACTTTGCTGTTGGGATTTGACATTTAAAAGATCTACATTACTTTTTTGAATATGAACCATTTTTAAACCTTAATTCTGCGCTTTTGTCCTGGATTTATATTACAATGAATGGTCCTAGATGTGGCCCCAAGCTTCCCCCCTTTTCTTTTTTGGTTCTATGTTTTGGTTCAAACGCTGTCACCAACTTTTAAGGTTTCAGCGCTTTCTGCTTTTTTTTTTTTTTCCTTTTTTTCACTTGTCTTTTCTTTGCTGACATTTTCCCGAATGTTCCATTAGCTGTTTATGTTTTTTTAATGTAATTTCCCCTCTTTTTCCCACAAGATTTTTCCCCACTGCTTCCCCCTATTCAACGAAAAAAAATTTGCGTAAAAAATCTTACAACTGTAATATTTTAAAAGAAAATTTTCAGACAAAAAAAACTTTAAATTTACAAATTAAAGTCAATTTCCTTGATAGTCTTAATAAAAAGAGTTTTTAAAAAAAGAGCTTTTTTGTAATTTTGGGTTTTGTAACTGGTAGAATTTTACCCAACCCCCCTTTTAATGCTCTGGAATTTTTTATGGGTAAAAAGCCTCCTGCCAACATATGAAGAAAGGAGAGTATTTGGGGGTCATTGTTTTTTTTGTTTTTTCCAACATGATGGCGTCAATATACTCACCCAGGTGCCCGGATTTTCCCCTAAACTTACGAGGGTCTGACAGCATGAAGAAACCAAAAATTTAAATTTGCATATCTTTTGGTCATTAGTGAAGACGTTTAATGAAAAGACAACCCAGTTTTTATGGGGAAAAAAATGAAAAATTTAAAAAGAAAAGCCATATATTGTGTTTGTTTATTTGAAATGATGGAAAAATAGGTTCATCAAAGCCCCCCCTTTTACCCCCAATAACCCCTACCCGATTATTTTGAGGTCATTAACTACTTTTTTTTAGGTGAATAATTTTAGTTTTTGGGTGGTTCTTTTTCATTTATTTATTGTTCGAGGGGTTATTTCTTTTTAAATATATGCAGTGGTGAGGACATCATTAAACGGGGTTGGGATATGTTTTTTTTTTTTTTTTTTTGTTTTTTTTTTTCCCAAAAAGGAGAAGCACCCCGGAACAAAAACAAGTTGATCGTAATTATGAGTTGCTACCCAAAGACTAAACATTACATGCAGTTTCAATTTTTTGCTTAGAATTTTTTGAATTACATAAAAAATAAAGCCCCGGCTCATGGTTGTTTAATTTTGGGGCGTTTCTTTAAAAAAACTTTCACCAGATGTTTTTTTCCACCTTAAACTTTTTCCAAACAACAAAAACGGGGTTTTTGCCGTCAAAATAAATAACTTTGAGAACAAAATGAAATTAAAGGGGTAATAAACAATAAAAACAAAGCATCTTTTTAACAAAAAATGCCCACTAAGGCAATGAAAACAAAAAAAATGCATTTTTTTAGGGCAATTGAAATCATGGCCTTGAGCCCAGGGGCTGAAAGCTGCTTGGGATTCATCTCTCAAGGGCCCAAATTAAATTTAATATTATGTCCTTTTTTTGTGAGGAAAGCAGTGTACAATAAAAGTTTTGTACCCACATGCACGGGATTGATTGTTTGATTTTGCTGTTGGAAATTTAATTATAGTCTTTAAATCCCTTTGTATTAAAAGCGTAACATTCAATGTGAGGGGTAATTTAATTTTTTTCTCGAATTGTGCCGTTTCATCCCCTCCACCAAGCCATTTGTTTTTGGTGGTATGGGGAACAGGTTCTTTGAATGTGTAGCATTTCACAGATGTTTTGTTCAGCTGAAAAAAATTAAACAACTTAGTGTATACATTCAATAGAAGGAAAACCCTAACCCGGGGTTAAAGAATTTAAAAAAAAGAGGTCATCATTTCCCCCAGAATGATCTTATGATTGTATAAACGAACAGGAGAAAATAAAGACATTGTTTCGAATTATCAGAACTTGGGAAAACAATTGAATGGCTACTTTTTTACGCCCAAAGTTTGTTTACATGGAAAGTCCAGCCTTAACCCCAAAAATTACATCATAAAAAAAAACAACTTAATGAAATTCTGATTTTTTTTCCCAGTGCAATACCCTTGGGGAAAATTTTTTCTGACTTTGCAAAAAACTTAATTTAAAAGAAAAAGGTATAAGTCAGGTCCAGGAAAAATTCATGGAGGTATTACCGAATTGACAAATTCTCTCCGGGCAGTGAAATCCCTTTTGGACATTCAAACTGATACAAAATTTTTATTAAACAGGTGGGCATTCAAAGCAGATTTTGCTTCAAGGGGAAGTTGTGGCCCCTTTGTGAAATAAATCAATGAAGACGCAGAGATATGATTTCCGTTTTTTGGTTTCTGTTAATTTTCCCCAAACAGATCCACCCCAATATTCAAAACGGGTTTGGGAAAACCCTTTAAAAACAAGGAATGCAAAATAATTGTACAAAATAAGGGTTCACTTTAAATTAAAAATTTTATTTAAAACAATATCAACAATTTTTTGTTGTTGTTTTTTTTTTTTGAAATGAACTAAAAAGGTTTTTCTCTGCAAAGGGGAAAAATTGCAGATGTAAACATTGCCAACACTTACAAAGAATAGGGGAAAAAAAGCCAGCAAAAAAAAAATTAACATTGCAAGGTTTGCATAATCAATTGGACTACACATAATCTATTAAATTTTTTCCCCGGGATTATTGAATCTCAGGTAAAAATGACTACCTTTATTGGAAATTTCAGAAGGTTTTTTTATTGTATTTTTCAGGGGTCGACAAGCTGTCACTCGGAAAACCTAAAAATTTGGGGAAAATTAAAAAATTAAGTTAATGCAAAAACCTTTTAAATTTTGAATTTTTTAAAAAAACGGTACATTCTGCACATTAAAACAAACAGGTTTAATTGCTAATTTTTTTTGAAAGGGTTATTTTTTTAAAAACCCCCCCATTTAATGATTCACTACATCCCCGCCCGTAGAACCGCTAAAAAATGGCTTCGAAGTTTTTTTTTTGTCCCCAATGCCCTCCATGGGGGGAGAAAATTGGAAAAAACAAGTTTGCCCCTTTTTTCCCCCACCCCCCTTGGTTTTTCGGATACCTGCCTTTGTGACCCGTACACCAGTGCCCCCCAAAGACAAATAAACAATACATTTTCATACAATGAATTTAAATTTTTTTAACCTTATTGAATAGAAAACACTTTTTTTTTAGATGCCTTTTTTGAGGCCCCTCCCCTTCTTTGCGAAAAGGTTAAAATTTAATTTAAGAAACTGACTAAAGGGTTATTACTCCAATGTTCCCCGAAGCTTTAAGGTGGAAAATAATCACCCCGTTTTCAATGCGTAAAAAATTATTGTTTTTTGTTTTCTTTTAAAATTTTTTTTAAAACAGGTAGTGAAAAATTTTATAGCTTCCTTCAATGTGTACGTGCGTTTCCCTTTGAAGAAGAAATTTTTCTTCTTGGGAAAAGAAAGGGGGATATTCCCCCTTTTAAATTTTTAGTACCACGCGTTTGTATTCCTCTTTTTCCATTAAGCACTTTTTTCAGTAGGGATTTCTAAGACGTTTTAAATAATTTTAGGGTTTCTTTTTTGAGCAAATAAAGGTATGATAATCCTTCCCCTGATGTATTTCTGATTTTGTATTTCGGGGGGATGAGGATTCATGTTTTGGTTTGTGTTTGGATCCCAGTTTATATTTTGGGCTTTGAACCCACACCTTTTAAATTTTTATAAAACTATTGATATAATTTAAATTTTTATTTCTCCTTATTTCTGTGCAGGTTGAGTTTTTAGAAATTTAGATAAATTTTTATTGCTGGTCTGAAGTAAAATGGATGAAAAACATTAAGAATATATATTGAAAATGATATCTGATTTGCCTTTAATTAGACAGGGGGGGAGATTACGGCAGATGACCTACTAAATTTGTTTCCCCCCTTTTAAATTTGAGAAAAAAAGGGCAATCAACTCCAAAGTTTCAGGGGTTATTGTCATCATAAAAGATTTTATAAGCCAAAAAAGAAAAAGCTGGGGGCCTTTTTTTCCCGATTTAGACAGGGGAAAAATTACGGCAGGTGGCCCCCATAATTTTTTCCCCCCCTTGTAACTTTAAGAAATAAAGGTCAATCAACTCCAAAGTTTCAGGGATTAGTTGTCATCATAAAAGATGCTTATAAGCCAAAAAATGAAAAAGCTGGGGCCTTTTTTGCCTGATTTAGACAGGGGGAACAAATTACGGCAGGTTTTATTTCATCCCATATTGCTGGTTCTTGCAATATGGGATGAAATAAAACAGTCAATCACACCCAAAGTTTCAGGGGTTAGTTGTCATCATAAAAGATGCTTATAAGCCAAAAATGGAAAAACTGGGACCTTTTTTGCCTGATTTAGACAGGGGGAACAGATTACGGCAGGTGGCCTGCCGTAATTTGTTCCCCCCTTGTAACTTTGAGAAATAAAGGTCAATCAACTCCAAAGTTTCAGGGATTAGTGTCATCATAAAAGATGCTTATAAGCCAAAAATGAAAAAGCTGGGGCCTTTTTTGCCTGATTTAGACAGGGGGAACAGATTACGGCAGGTGGCCTGCCGTAATTTGTTCCCCCCTTGTAACTTTGAGAAATAAAGGTCAATCAACTCCAAAGTTTCAGGGGTTAGTTGTCATCATAAAATATGCTTATAAGCCAAAAATGAAAAAGCTGGGGCCTTTTTTGCCTGATTTAGACAGGGGGAACAAATTACGGCAGGTAGCCTGCCATAATTTGTTCCCCCCTTGTAACATTCAGAAATAAAGGTCAATCAACTCCAAAGTTTCAGGGATTAGTTGTCATCATAAAAGATGCTTATAAGCCAAAAATGAAAAAGCTGGGGCCTTTTTTGCCTGATTTAGACAGGGGGAACAAATTACGGCAGGTAGCCTGCCGTAATTTGTTCCCCCCTTGTAACATTGAGAAATAAAGGTCAATTAACTCCAAAGTTTCAGGGATTAGTTGTCATCATAAAAGATGCTTATAAACCAAAAATGGAAAAACTGGGACCTTTTTTGCCTGATTTAGACAGGGGGAACAGATTACGGCAGGTTTTATTTCATCCCATATTGCTGGTTCTTGCAATATGGGATGAAATAAAACAGTCAATCACCCCCAAAGTTTCAGGGGTTAGTTGTCATCATAAAAGATGCTTATAAGCCAAAAATGGAAAAACTGGGACCTTTTTTTGCCTGATTTAGACAGGGGGAACAGATTACGGCAGGTGGCCTGCCGTAATTTGTTCCCCCCTTGTAACTTTGAGAAATAAAGGTCAATCAACTCCAAAGTGTCAGGGATTAGTTGTCATCATAAAAGATGCTTATAAACCAAAAATGGAAAAACTGGGACCTTTTTTGCCTGATTTAGACAGGGGCAACAGATTACGGCAGGTTTTATTTCATCCCATATTGCTGGTTCTGGCAATATGGGATGAAATAAAATGGCTGATGTTAGAAGACAAACTGTTTATTAAGGATAGTACAACATAGATAAATTGTACGTTACTATAAACACAAATATAGATTTAAGTACTAAATTTCAACCAGGAAAAAAACATTTTCCTTCTGCATATATAGTCTTCAATGATTACACGAGCACTCCATTTTCTATTTCATTTTTATTACAAGTATATGGTTTACAACAGTTTTCAATGGGATGAGAACATTTGGACACTGTGAAACAATGAGAGATATTTTTTAATGAACGTGAGGAAAAGAACAGGGATCTGTTTGCTTTCAGAGGGAGGAGTAGACACTGCTGTCAGCGACCAGCTTTCAAGCAAACGTTTGTGTTTTATTATTAGTTTTAAATCAATATCACTGGCGATATTCTGCTATAACATGTGAAGTAAAGAATAAAACAGCAAAGCTCAACTTTCATACACATAAAACCTTTCAAATTTGAAGTTCTGCACGTTGGAATTGAGGCGGAGTTAACTCGGGTTGTTCTTCCTACTCCGTGCGCGCTCCCGACGAGGGGATACAAATTTTGGCAGGGATAACTACCTTGGCACGACACCGGATGTGGTTCGGCAGAGGCCGACCGTTTATAAAAACCCCTCCCAGCTGGTTGATCCTTCCCTGCCCCAGAGGAGTGGACACTGCGGACAAACAGGGATGGTTCTCCATAAATATGGGAAATAGTTTAAATAGAAGTGATCATGATAGAAATGTTGCATAGATCTGCTGTCTGGAGACTGTGAGAAGTGAAATAAATTTATCTTCATTGAGACTCAGAGAAATCTGAGCTTATCTTTTGTTTCCTAATGAGATCAGGTCTGCAAAAAAATTATTTTGACAAAATGATGAAATGATTAGATGCTGTTAATCCGACTGTAAAAAATAGACTGAATTTAATCTCTGTGTTTATTGTCATTGTTCAGCTGATTAAAAAAAAAACTGTTTTTTTCCGTTTAAAAATTAGATACTCTGAAAAGAAGTTATTTTCTTAAAAAATAAAAAATTAACAATGTATGGGCAACCAATAATAATAATAATAATAACAGAAACATGTTTCTTTTCTTTCTTTTTTTATTTTTGTTTTAGTAAACATGTTTCTAATATCCTAATATCCTGACCATGTCATGTTTTCTTTGTTTTGTTGAAGTATTTTTTATTAAATGGTCTGTTTACCTTCCAGTGGGAGCCCAGTGCGCTGGTAGTCCTGTCTGGGAAACGGAAGCGCTCCTGGTAAAGCAGACATCACCATCCAGCTCAGAATGGACCCGGCTGGTCCAGGAAGGATGGAAATCAGTCCAAATCAAGGCCAAGTGTTGTTGTTGGTCTCCTTTTTTAAGCAGAGCTGTCTGGAAAATCCAGGCTGTTGATGAGGTGAAAATGAGATTAAATGAAGCAGAAAAGCATGAAATCCTCCTCAGCTCAGCAGCGCTGTTTGGAGCCCAGGATCCTCCTTGTTGGACAGCAGGGATGAGGCTCTGAGAGCAGAGCAGCTCCAGGTGCTGACAGGGTTCTGGGCCAGGAGGCTTCAGGAAGGAGGTCCAAAGTACCGGCAGGTTCCTGGATCTGCCTCTTTACTCCAACAGGTTCTGCAGCCAATGGGAAGGCAGGAGGAGCTGGAGCTGATGCTCTGCCTCCTCCTCATCACTCCTGTCAGGAAGTCCAGCTAAGGTTGGTTATGATGGGTGGAGAAAGAGGAGAGCTCCAACATCCACCTCCTTCATTTTTCTACAACTTATTTTAAACTGAAATATTGGAAACCTGAATTTAAACATTTGATATTTAAGAACCTTTAGCAGCAGGCCGATCATTGACTCCATGAGGTCTGATTGGTGAATAAAAATGTAATGCTACATAACAGAATTAATTTCTTTCCTAGATAAATCAATACATTTTTAAAAACGATTGAAAAAGTTTCTGGAAACATCTCATCATTAAAATGACAATTGGCAATTTATCTAATTTCTGTCTTAAATAATAAAAGAGTGAAATAAAAGTTTGTAGTTAATTGTTATCATAGTGAACCAAACTCTAAATGAAATAATTAACTACCAGCTGAATGTAGAGCGCTAGAGATTAATATTAGCAGAGCTTTTTGTATTTTCGACTATTTTAAGCTCTAATAAACAACATATCAACACATTTCCTAATACACAAATATGATTTAAAAACATGTAGGTGTATTTTACTTTACTGGTATTAAATAGCAAATACTGGAAGTTTACTGTCTGCCATGAAATAATCATTTTATTTCAAAAAACAAAAGAAGAAAGAAACAGAACCTCACACTATACAGAACACTACTTATTGTTATATTTTTTTTTCTAAAAAAAAAAAAGCATACCTTTTTTTTCAAAGATCTTTTTTTTTACCTTCAGTGTCATCATACAAAAACAGAAAACTGCGTCTATAGTCTTATTCTTTCTTGTCAGTTGCAAAAAAATTCACTAGAATTAAAAGCTAAAATATCATCCATCCTTTTTCTGTCACGCTTAATCCCAGTTGGGGTCATGAGGGGTGCTGGTGCCTATCTCCAGCTGTCTATGGGCGAGAGGCGGGGTCCACCCTGGATAGTCTATCACAGGGCATCTCTAGATACTTAATATTGTGAAACATTTCTACCTACAGCAGCTCACAGCTCACAGTCTTAGCTGGGCCTACGACAGTAGAAATCAATTCAATAACTAAACTAGATAAGCTAAAATAAATTAGAATCTTCCAGGACGGAGACTGGAAACAGTTCCAGGTTTGGTACACAGACAGGCAGAGATCCTGCAGGAATCCGACAGGTCAGGCAAACAGAACTGAATGGAGACAGGCAGGCCCAGAGGTGGAGAGGTAGAACTGGTCAGGATCAGGCAATCAGAAACACAGGAATGCTAGAAAACCTCTCACCCCTGGCTCAAAATAATCTGGCACAGATGACTGGTCTAGAGGCTGGTTAAACAGAGATTGACGCAGGTGGATCAGATGAGCCGTAATAAGGACTGGGTGGAGATAAGCAGGTGAGTGGAATGTGTTATTAGACCAGTCATCAGCACCAGGACAGCAACACGCGGAGGAACACAGTATAGCAGAAAATGACAAAAGGCAGGCAACTTGATGTCCTCAGTCTGTTTTATTTTATGTGAGAACAAGCAACAGTTGTCTTTGAGTCCCAGCTTTCTGACACTGGAAGCTGCAGCTGCCTCTTGGCAAAATAAGTCAAATATATTTGTTTTAATTGGCCACTAGTAGGAAATCTCAACACCCAGACCATTCAAAAAATATCTAAAGACAACTTGACCTTTTTTAAAATGAGTTCTTACAAGCTTAGCAGCAGTGGGATGTATGATAGTTTTTGTGACCAATCTGAGAAGATCTTTGGACTCTTCCTGGAAAAGATAGTGTAGATCCTTGATCAAAACAAACAACCTCCCTGATCTGACCAGTGATGACATGTTTAGCCGCATTTCGTCATTCAACCGCTGATTGTCTAGGTGGTGTCCTGAAACCAACGTGGGCTACATTAATAATTGGCAATCCTTTTGGGGACAGCCTGGTCTGATTCTGAGAGACGGCATCCATCCCACTTTGGATGGTGCAGCTCTTCTTTCTAGAAATCTGACTAAATGTATTAGTCCTCCAAAACCCTGACCACCCAGGGTGCAGACCAGGAAGCAGAGTCGTAGTTTAACAAACATCTCTGCAACTTCTCTACTCTTACCCACTCTTTACTCCATCCAGACAGTGACTTGCCCACGCCCAAAAGCTAATAAATTAGCAAAGAGGAGTAAATCATGATAATCTAATTAAAATTAAAATAACTCCAATTGGGGAAAAAGTAAAAATTATTAAATGTGGTCTGTTAAACTTAAGATCTCTTTACTCATAAAGTCTTCTAGTTAATGACTTGATTTGTGATAATCACATTGATTTATGTTGCCTTACAGAAACTTGGCTGCAGCAAGAGGATTATGTGAGCATAAATGAGGCAACTGCTTCTAGTTATTTAAATTTTCACATCCCCAGAAGTTCTGGACGAGGAGGAGTAGCAACAATCTTTCATACTGACTTACTGATTACTCCAAAGGCAGTTAATACTTATGACTTTTTTGAACATGTAACCCTTAGTTTCCCTCATCTAAATTGCAAAGCAAGAAAACCTCTTCTTTTTGTAACTTTGTATCGTCCACCAGGTCCTTACTCTGAATTTTTAGATGAGTTTTCAGACTTCCGACATTGAAGGCGATAGCTTAAGAGGAGCCTTTAATGTTATCTCAGACACTGTTGGCTTTGTTCAAAATGTGAATAGTCCCACACATTCTCATCTTCATACTTTGGATCTTGTGCTGACATACGGCATAGAATGTGAAGAAATAACAGTATTTCCTCACAACCCTGTCCTCTCTGACCACTTTCTAATAACCTTCAGGATTACTTTAACAGAGTTCTCCTCCCCCAAAAGAAGGTTACATTTTAGTAGATCATTATCAGATAGTGCAGTTATACATTTTAAAGAATCTGTTCACTTTCTCTCTCCTCTGTGTCACTGAGCAGTGCTGCAGAGTGCAAAAGCATAGCTTATTCCCCTTCACAGGTTTATGATTTTGTTGATGGAGTTGCTAGTTCTCTGTGTAATGCCTTAGACAACGCAGCTCCTTTGAAAATGAAAACCGTATAAAATAGAAAACTGGCCCATTGGTTTAATCCAGAGCTGTGCACTTTGAAGCAAAGTTTCAGGAAACTGGAGAGAAAATATCACTCCACAGGCCTGCGGGAATCCTACCTAGTCTCGAAAAATTGTCTACTGCTGTATAAGAGGACCCTTTGTAAAGCAAGAGCAGCATATTTCTCCTCATTAATAGAGGAGAATAAGAATAATCCTAGATATGCTTTTAATAATGTTGCCAAACTCACCCAGAGCCATAGCTCTGTTGAAACGTCCTTTCCACCTGCTCTTAGCAGTAATGATTTTATGGGATTCTTTATGAATAAGATTGATCTCATTAAAAATAAGACCATTAACACTCCTCTAACTATGATTGGTTTATCTCTGGAAGGTGGGGCAGCATCTGAGGTGGTCATAGAATCTGAACCGGGTTTAGACTGCTTTGACCCAGTTGAACTTTCAGAGTTAGCAAAACTATTGTCTTCATCTAAGCCTTCAACTTGGATGTTAGATCCAGGTCCAACCAGGTTATTTAAGGAGGTATTCCCTTTGATCTCCTTCTCCATGTTAGATGTGATTAATCTATCTCTGTTACAGGGATATGTACCAAAGGCTTTTAATGTCACTGTAATTAAACCTTTGCTGTTGTCTCTTGACCCAGATGGCTTGGTCAATTATAGACCTATATCCAATCTTCCTTTCTTATCTAAAATTCTTGATAAAGTAATTGCCAAACAAGTGTGCAATTACTTCCACCATAATGAACTTTTTGAAGAGTTTCAGTCTGGCTTTAGAGTTCATCATAGCACTGAAACAGCTCTGGTGAAAGTCACTAATGATATTCTCATGGCCTCAGATAATGGACTTGTATCTGTGCTCGTCCTGTTGGATCTCAGTGCTGCATTTGATCCAGTTGACCATAATATTCTTTTAGAAAGACTTGAATATTTTGTTGGAATTAAAGGAACAGCACTAGACTAGTTTAAATCTTATCTATCTGATCGAATTCAGTTTGTTCATGTTAATGATAGATCTTCAACGTGCTCAAAGGTTACCTGTGGAGTACCACAGGGATCAGTGCTAGGACCAATTCTCTTTACTTTATACATGCTCCCAATTGGTAAAGTTATTAGACAGCATGGGATTAGTTTCCACTGTTATGCTGTTGATACCCAGCTATATCTGTCTATAATCCAGATAAAGCTAACCCATTACATAGATTACAGGCATGTCTGAAGACATAAAAACCTGGATGACTCTTAACTTTCTGCTTCTGAATGCAGACAAAACAGAAGTTATAGTCTTTGGACCAGAGTCTCTGATAAATAAGCTGATTAGTCAGTCACTTCATTTGGATGGGATTAAACTGATTTCAGATGATAAAGTAAAAAAATCTTGGTGTTATTTTTGATCAGGACCTGTCATTTAAATCCCATATCAAAGAGGTTTCTAGAATATTCTTCTTTCATCTGAGGAACATTGCAAAAATGAGCAATCTCCTGTCCAGGGGTGATGCTGAGAAACTAGTCCATGCATTTGTTACTTCAAGGCTGGACTATTGTAATTCTTTACTATCAGGAAGTCCACAAACTGTAGTTAAAAGCCTTCAGCTGATCCAAAATGCTGCAGCCAGAGTTCTAATGAAAATTAAAAAGAGAGATCATTTCTCTCCTATCCTGGCTTCTCTTCATTGGCTTCCTGTTAAATCCAGAATAGAATTTAAAATCCTCCTTCTCACATATAAAGCCTTAAATGGCCAAGCTCCATCTGATATCAGAGATCTGATTGTTCCTTATGTTCCTAACAGAGCACTTCGCTCTCAATCTGCAGGTTTACTAGAGGTTCCTAGAATTTCTAAAAGTAGAATGGGAGGCAGATCTTTTAGTTATCAGGCTCCTCTCCTGTGGAACCAACTACCAGTTTTAGTCCGTGAGGCAGACACCCTGTCTACTTTTAAGGCTAGGCTTAAAACTTTCTTTTTTGATAAAGTTTATAGTTAGAGTGGCTCAGGTTATCCTGAGCTATCTCTATAATTATGCTGCTATAGGTTTAGACTGCTGGAGGACATAGGGACCCCCATTTCATCATTCTGCTTCATTTTGTCTCTATTTTCCCAATCTGCAGAATCTTCCATCTCTAACGTTCTGCTCTCTCTGCTTTTTCTCAGAGTAGCTTTGCCTCTTCTGTTCCTGTTTGGCTGTGACTCCATCCTGGAGAGAAACATCAGCTGTGCTGCTTCCATCAACACCTTTTTTTATGGATGCTGGAGATCAGCCTGTTTTCCAGTGTAGTCCTGTTTCTCTGACTGTGACTAACTGGATGTGCTCTCTTCATCCTCTGACATGGGAGCTGGCTCGGAGCACGACTGCCTGGCTGTGTGTTTCCTAGACGGGGCCGCCTTTTACAGCCTTTACCCTTACCTTTTTGTATCTCTGCTTCTGTCTTCTTGAACCCCAGTCGGCCTCAGCAGATGGCCGCTCACACTGAGCCTGGTTCTGCTGGAGGTTTCTTCCTGTTGAAAGGGAGATTTTCCTCTCCATTGTCGCTACAAGCATGCTTAGTGTGAGGGATTGCATTTGAGTCAATGAGTTGATGCAATCACCTGGTTTTCCTATGATAGTAAACTTTAAATCGATCTGACTGAATAATCTGGTGAAATGTAAAGTGCCTTGAGATGGCATGATGTGAATTGGCACTATAGAAATGAACTGTATTGAACTGAATTGAACTTCTGGACCTTGTCAATGAGGAACTTCTGGGACTGAATTTTAGGCTCATGATTCCCAAATCTTAAGTTGCCTCATTATTCTGAGATGCAAACTCCTGGTATTTGACTAACTGGATAACTTCTAGCCCAGAAATCTTCTACCGCCTCAATGCAGATGGATCCTCAGTAACTCCAATGGCACCAGCATCACCTTAGCAACCGCATTGACCTGCCCAAGAGCTTGATCAATGGCTATTCCTGAGAGCTCCCTGTGAGTTTTGTGAACCACAAATGTTCCCAGCTAAAAATAAATGAAATCACTGAAAATCTTAGGATGATTTTGCTCCAAAGAAACCATGTCTCTTAGGTGAATGGGGAGCCATCACATATACTTCACATCATCGTTTGCAAAGAAGAAGGGAATAAGAGCGGACGATGCTAGAAAATCTAAGTTGTTACTGTCTCTTGAAGACCTGACCAATGAAAAATAACTCACCAATTCCATTGACAACACAAACTCCCAGAACTGAAACTCTCCTTCCTGTGTGTCTCACACCAGCCATTAGAGGTCATTTTCATCAAAATATGTGTGTTTGAGGATGACTGACCTGTTTGTTTTAAATATTTATCTTTTTCATCTTAAATGAATACTATGTATCACATTATAAGCAGAAATAAAAACACTTCTCTCAGAAATTCTTCAAATTTTCAGTCAAGATTATCGCAGAACTTTTTGGAAAAAAAACGAAAACTAATGTTTTTCTTATCACGTAATAGCCACCATCTTAAACATTGGCGGCCATATTGGACTTCAGGTGACACCATTTATTTCTTCCAGTCCCAATAAATTTATTTTGATCCTTTGATCATTAATATACACTACCGTTCAAAAGTTTGGGGTCACATTGAAATGTCCTTATTTTTGAAGGAAAAGCACTTTACTTTTCAATGAAGATAACTTTAAACTAGTCTTAACTTTAAAGAAATACACTCTATACATTGCTAATGTGGTAAATGACTATTCTAGCTGCAAATGTCTGGTTTTTGGTGCAATATCTACATAGGTGTATAGAGGCCCATTTCCAGCAACTATCACTCCAGTGTTCTAATGGTACAATGTGTTTGCTCATTGGCTCAGAAGGTGAATTGATGATTAGAAAACCCTTGTGCAATCATGTTCACACATCTGAAAACAGTTTAGCTCGTTACAGAAGCTATAAAACTGACCTTCCTTTGAGCAGATTGAGTTTCTGGAGCATCACATTTGTTGGGTCAATTAAACGCTCAAAATGGCCACAAAAAGAGAACTTTCATCTGAAACTCAACAGTCTATTCTTGCTCTTAGAAATGAAGGCTATTCCATGCGAGAAGTTGCTAAGAAATTCGAAGATTTCCTACAACGGTGTGTACTACTCCCTTCAGAGGACAGCACAAACAAGCTACTGCGGGTACTATTTAATAAAGATTCCAGTAGGGGATCTGTGAGGCATCTGTATCTCAAACTAGAGACTCTAATGTACTTATCTTCTTGCTCAGTTGTGCAACGCTTTCTCTACTCTGGTTAGAGCCTGTTTGGCTAAAATCTATGATTCCCCTCTCATAACTCTGGAAAATAATGATCAAATGCCACCAAATCCAAAGAGTTTGCTGTTGATGAAGAGAGGAATAAACACAGTTAAAGACTTGTAGGTAAATTAAGGGGGAATTCTTATGTATATAGCATGTAGTATACTAGAAATTTCTTTAATCCAGTAATCTGTCACATTTTACATTAGAACGGGATTAACCAGAAAGTCTACTCTCTCATCTTCACCTTCAGGGCTAAACCCCTGATCTCCTAGAATCTTAGATCCTCCCCTGGCTGGGTATAAGTTTGTGAAAAACATTCAAGATTCCAGGACTGGATGTAAGACTATGTGAGTAGATTAATGGGAATTAATCTCTAATGAATCTTTCTAAATGCACGTGGTAAAAAAAATTCTCCTCGTAAAGGGTTGAAATACAACATTTAATATCAGGAAATGGGAATGTGTTTTTTGTTTCTCCTAATTTGTAAAATATTTGGTGGCCACTGGAGGGCGCTGTTGGACAATGGCTGAACTTCGCATCTGCTGGTCATCAGATTGAATTTAAAGGGATAGTTCGGTATTTTTGACATGAATCTGTATGGCATCCCGATCACCAGCGGCATGCAATCACACTGACTTACCCCTGGCAGCGTCCTGTGAGCAGAGTTATCGTCCAGTTTTGGTCAAGCCGAAAGTAGTCCTGCAGGTTTTTAGGAACAGCGAAATAAAACTTTTCTCTTCCCAAAACATTATGTGTTCAAAAGAGTGATATTTTCGCATCCCAAAAACATTGTAGTGGAAAAAGTCACACGTCGTTATCAATTGGTCCTATTTTCTCTCTGTTCGTATCAGTGCGCGCCGTCATTCAGACAGCGAGCCCAACAACAGCCATGTCTCCCTCCGCCGCGGAAGAGAAACGTTTTATTTCACTGTACCTAAAAACCTGCAGGACTACTTTCGGCTTGACCAAAACTGGACGATAACTCTGCTCACAGGACGCTGCCAGGGGTAAGTCAGTGTGATTGCATGCCGCTGGTGATCGGGATGCCATACAGATTCATGTCAAAAATACCGAACTATCCCTTTAATAGAAGCTTTTAACGCTAATGCACCCCCTTAGTCTTATGTGGTACATTTAGCCTTGAGTCAGTGGGTCACATGACCTGGAAGCTATTGAAGAAAAATCCCAATTTTTGTCTCTAGAATATTTCAAAAATGTTAAAATGGCTTATAATGGAATAAAAACAAGTGTGCCTTACATATGTTATATTAACTTGCTTTTAGATTAGTTTCATAATACCTGACCGCAAGATAAGGAATTTATTTATTTTCATTTCTCAAGCCTACGGAGCCCCTCTGATGACATGGTCAAAAAAAATGTTTAATTGTGGCCACGAAGTAGTATTTCGTGCGCACGAAATACTTATTAATAATATCAATAAATCCGCCCCTGTTTTCAGGCTTATGTTAACTGTAATTACTTATCTTGGACAGGCTGCTATGTAAACGGGCCTTTAGTCCTTCGTTTAGCTATGCTGCGGTTGTTTACACTACGCCTTTTCCACCTAAAATGGCGTCTTAGCAACAAATGTCACGTGACTGACGGAGACCGACTGGGTAAGCAAATCGAGCGCGCCTTAGACCTTAGAGAAGGCGCGCTCGATTTGCTTACCCAGTTGTCCAGGAATGATATTAATATTATTAATAAGTATTTCGTGCGCACGATAAACTTATTGCGTAGCCACGAAATACTACTTCGTGGCCACAATAAAAATTTTTTTTTGACCATGTCATCAGAGGGGCTCCGTACAAGCCTGCTTGAAACAAAAATTAGTTTTCTGTCCCTAACTGCACCACAGCAGGAGGAGGGAGCAGCTGAGAGACGCTGGCCGAAATCTCAGTCCATCAATGGGATCAACCGTGAGCTTGATCCCGCTGACAACGTGGAGCTTGAATATCCAATATCCACCTTCGCCTCGGTCCGGTTAAAAGTGTACCGTTTTGGGTTTATTTATTTCTAAAAAAGAACTTTAGTTCACTAATTTTTTATGGGAAGTAGAACAACTGCGGTCTTGCCCACATGATCTTTAGTCTGCATGAAAATTGGACACTTCCGTTTTCTCCAATCAGGTCAATCAGGTTTTAAAATATAAACCTTAGGTATAATTCATGAAAAGCTGGTGATGCAGAGCCACGTCTCTGGTAAGTACAGAAATATGAAACTTAAAATATAAAACTTAAATCGATCCTGTAGATCTAAGTGTCTCTTATTTTTTCACAGAGCAGGTTGTTTTTCTAAAGTCTATTTCCTTAAAATTGACACGGCGACATTTTAGAGAACAGGAACAGTTAGATGCTGCCTTAAATGAAGAGGAGACTTAAAGAAGCGCTGGAAAATCACGATTCGTGGGGAGAAAATAAAGGTCTGTAAACCTATAAAAAACTATCCAGGTTGAACCTTTTTAAATGTCTGAACTTTGCTTTTTTATCTTTAACGAGGAGCTAAACACTGTAATGATCTAGATCAGGCATCCCTGTCCTGCAGGTTTTAGAGGTTTCCCTGCTTTAGCACAGCAGATTATAATGATTGCAGTAGACCAAAAGCAATTAAAACCATCAGCTTTCAATTAAAACCAGCTGTGCTGGAGCAATCAAACCTCTAAAACCTGCAGGACAGCTTCGAGGACCGAGGTTGGGGATGCCTGATCTAGAGTAATGTCAATACACCTTTTGATAATACAGCCATAATAAACATCCTCGTATTTTCCTCAGGAGGAGGATTTTAAATTCTTTGGACCTAAAATATACACAGTGTCTTATTAGGGCTTACATCTATTAGGGCTGCAAATAAGTTTGCATGTTCTCCCTGAGCATGCGTGGGTTCTCTCCGGGTACTCTGGTTTCCTCTCACAGTCCAAAAACATGACTGTTAGGTTAATTGCTTCTCTAAATTGTCCTTAGGTGTGAGTGTGTGTCTGAATGATTTTGTGTCTCTGTGTTGCCCTGCGATGGATGGCGACCTGTCCAGGGTGGACCCCGCCTCTAATCCATTGACTGCTGGAGATAGACACCAGCACCCCACTCTGGACAAGTGTGTCAGATAATGGATGGATGGATGGATGGAGTTGTGGATATTGACAGACCAAATTGGGTTTTTCCTATACATCTTAAATACAAAATGTTACAGACATAGATAGATAGATAGATAGATAGATAGATAGATAGATAGATAGATAGATAGATAGATAGATAGATAGATAGATAGATAGATAGTTTAGTGAAATGAAGACGTCAGTTTGATTTATGATTTTCTTTCATTTCCAGGTGATCACTTCCAGTCGCTGATAAGATTCCTTCCTTCAATGTCAGCAAGATGGTGTCTGCCATTACAGAAAATCCTGCAGTCCTTTAAAAAAATGAACCTCCGAGTAAACAATATAACAACCATCTATCTACTGGTAAATTAGCCTGTTACACTAATCTGACAATTTTTTTAATAGTGAATAGACCATGAGAAGCAGAGGTATTAGAGGTATAATAGCTCTGGATGACAGATCTGTTGAAAATATGGATGAGTTGATAAATAAACTGAAGTATCTTAAAGGGATAGTTCGGGATTTTTGACATGAATCTGTATGGCATCCTCATCACCAGTGTCATGCAATCACACTGACTTACCCCTGGCAGCATCCTGTGAGCAGAGTTCTCGTCCAGCTTTGGTCAAGCCGAAAGTAGTCCGGCAGGTTTTTAGGACCAGCGAAATAAAACGTTTCTCTTCCCAAAACATTATGTGTTCAAAAGAGTGATATTTTTGCATCCCAAAAACATTGTAGTGGAAAAAGTCACGCGTCGTTATCACTTGGTCCTATTTTCTCTCTGTTCGTATCAGTGCGCGCGACACCATGACCTGACAGCTAGGGCCTACCTGTTTGATTCGCGATTGTTTACTCTTGGGGAAGATGTCTGACTACGAGAGCGACGAGGAAAACATCGACTTCCACTTAGAGCCAAAGGGATATCTTTATGAACCCGAGTACACTGACGATGAACTTCGACAAATGGAGTTAGATCGGGCAGAAAGAGAGAGGTGGACAGAGTTGTGATGGAAGCTGAAGCCGGAGCCGCAGGAGCCACAGCTGGAGCTGCGATATCCAGGGTGGCCGACAAATCATGGTGCACTTGTTTCAAGTGCGAATTAATGCAGACAGAGGTGGAATGCTACTGTTGACACGAGTGGGATTTAGTAATGCCCGAGATACAGAACCTTTCAATTGATGAGGATGTCGGAGTTGCAGCAGCTGCTGTCTGCATCACAAACAACAGCGACTTCCCTGCCCTCCTCAATGAAGGGGTCCTGAGAACGTTCTTCCATGTTCCCAAGATCAACTGGAAGAAGCGTCCCAGACCAGCTGGACCCGATGGTCAGTTGTCTGCAGAGTAAGTGTTGACTCCTCACTTAGATGTTGTAGGCATGGAGGTTGTTTATATTTTAGAACGTTATAAAAGTGTTCAGGCATTGACTTGTTAGGACATCATGTGTGTATTTAGTAGTGTTCTAGAAATAGGCTAGGACATAGGAATATGAGTTGTCATAATAATGTAATAACATTAGGGTGTTGCATAGGCCTAGCTTTATTATTTCATTTCCTTCAAGATTTGTAAGACAGCCTCCTGAGCTTTACCATGTCTGTAGGCCTCTCCCACTTTACAATAGGCCTATTGTCCTAAGCAGTATTTATTATCCAAACACTATAAATGTTACAATTTCATGATAAAAACGTTGTTTCATTCACTTTATCTAAATGTATTCTAACACAGCACAACATCACATCTGACCAAGTGCTTTCAAATTCACCAACACACACATTGTATTGTCATATCAAGTATGCACCAACTTGTGTTGTTTACTATTTCAGACAGTACAGGCTGATCGCCTATCGCATCGTCATGGAATGGGGTCTAAAAGGAGAGAAGCTTGGTCCAGGCAACAGGAGAGTTCTTCCTTCCTGTGTGGTGGAGCTAATAAGAAGAACTTATCCATCACCATATGCAGGTTTCAAAGAACCAGCGGATGCACAGCAATTGTTTTAAAAATTTTACTTCAGACGTTCCAAATGTTTTACTTATAGAAGTTTTGCTGTTTTCTACATTTTCTACTGTTTTTCTGATTTTCTACAAATTATTTACAAATTATTTGGGCATTTCACTGGTTTATAGAAGTAAACAATCAAGTTTTTTTTTACTTCAATACATACTGTAAATAAGTAGTGAAATCACAATAATAATAACAATGTTTTTGAAATGGTATTTCTTTCAATAGCTGTGTGTGTGTGTGTGTGTGTGTATGTGTGGGTGTGTGTATGTGTGGGTGGGTGTGTGGGTGTGTGTGTACTCACCAGATTGAGTACGGTCATGCTGACGGCCAACATTGTGGTTGTGGTCAATTATACTCAGCTGGAGCCTTGCCTGCATGGTGACATATGTAAAATGGCGCCTCTTCTCCGCGTACTTCAGCATGGAGCTGTGTAACACTTCAAGGGCCCCTGAGAGAAAATAAACATATACAATAGTACAGTGTTTACATTATGCAAAACTAATGTTTTCTCAAAGGAAAGGTGACACACAAAAATATTTCCCTTTGAGATATTCTTACTCGTTTAGGGAAAATGTATTCAACCTACTGCCTAGAAGTTTATCCACACTTACCTGTATGCTTGAACAAAGTCATTTCACTTAGGTCTCTCAAAAGATTTTTGTCCAGTACAACACTCTTCAGAGTGTTCCAGGCAGGACACCCCTTTTCCAGCCATTTCTTTCGTCGTTGTTGCTCCTCGCTGATGTCTTCGTGGCGACATCTGTACTCCTGGTCATTTTCTTCCCAGCGGTGGATACCACACACATGGTAAAGGATAGAGGTCCACCGGTGTTTCAACTCCTATTTGAGGACAATTAGACACTGCTTAGCAATTTTCTCAGGTACATTTTAGACACAGAGTATTCATATCTAAACATGCTTTTGTGTGAAACAAATGTTCAACGTGTATAGATCATCATCAGCTTCTAAGGGTTTCGTTTTTATTTCTAATTTCTAACCATTGCTTGCTAAATTTTTACAACAGTAGGAAAAATGGATTCACAATGAGCGTTGCTTCCGAACTGGACAGGCTGGTATCACAGAAGTGTAAGTAACTTGAAGTTACATTGCATTGTTGTGGTGTTCCTTTTCTGTTTTGGAGCCGTGTTGGCTCCAAAACATCACTATGAAACAGCTTGGCAAATTCATGAATGAAAAGAACTAGTTGTATTGAAGAAATAACAGTACTGCGTTATGCATAACAACATGTCTATGAGCATCACCTTCTCATCGCCACCACAAGAACTGCACGACCACCAAAAGTGATTGCCAGAGACTTGATCCATGGCTGCAGGTCCCGGTTTTCTTTCTTCCTTGCCAATGCAGTTGCCTTCTTCTTTATACCTAAATAAAGCATAAAAGATGAAAATAAATGTATAAATTATTTTGTCAACTGTAATAGCATTACAATAGACTTATGCAAAGGTTCAAACGTGAAGATTTCACAAAATGAAGCAGTGTATAATGCCCAACTAATGGTACCTTTTGCAACATGCCATGGGTCAAATTGATGCCTAAGCTCAGGATAGGACTCCCTCATGATCTTCCGTATTGATGGAGCCCGGTCAGTAGTAACCACGTAAACACCAACGCCGGAGTCCAGCAGACGATCCAGGCCCCTCCGGAAACCAACAGGCTCCATTGCTGTTGAACTGGTAGCCTCAGTTACCTGTATTGATCATTGTAACAGGAAATACAGAACAAACATGCAGAGAGGCCTGTGAAAAGCAGAACAAAGTGATAAAACACACTCAATAACTTACTTGGCAAAACTATTCATACTTTACCTGAATTAGATCTGACATGATGACTTTCTTTGTTGCATCTTCCATAAAGCTGTAACAGGTGTACTTGGCACTGTAACCCGGGGAATCAGATCTGTAGAAGACAAACAAGGAAGTTACTTGTGGAGTGATGGCAAACATGATTTGATGTGAATTATAATGTAACAGGACAACTAACTACATATACTGCATGATCCATTATGGGAATATCCACCTTGCATCACCACAGATATCTGTGTGTCCACCAGCAGCTTCAGTTTCCCTGAGTTCTGGCAAAATCTCCTCTTGCATCTCGGTGTAGGCTTCTTGAATAACAGGTATCATATAGGTGGACTGCAGTGAATAGTATGATCTTTTCTTTGGCAGTTGTAAGTTTAGAAGATCAGCCTTGTTCTCACGTATTCCACGGACATCAGGACAGGACTGCCACACTCCCGTATGGTGATTGATGCATGTCCATTCTATTGTAATTTTTGATCCACGGCTGGTGATCTTCTTCTCACAAATGGATAT
This sequence comes from Cyprinodon tularosa, assembly GCF_016077235.1. NCBI lineage: Eukaryota > Metazoa > Chordata > Actinopteri > Cyprinodontiformes > Cyprinodontidae > Cyprinodon > Cyprinodon tularosa. Next base: position 58,214 of record NW_024038164.1, read on the forward strand.
CCCGCATGTGTGACAAGTTGTAAACAGTTCCATTAGGCATGACTCGTTCACAATCCATTTCCTCTCAGACCAGTCGCCTCTCCTTTCTGCTCCCGCAATGTTGTCTGAGGAAGATGATCTTGTAGATGTGTCATCACTGCTCAATGGAAGGAATGTGCTGTCATCTCTGTCCACAGGTGTCTCTATGGATGTCATGGTGGTATCCAGGGTCTCAGGTGCAACATCTGAGCTAGGGTTTTCTGACTATAAATATAGAAAAAGAATACAGAGAAGTCAAAGTACAGTAAATTGGCTGACTGGCTGCACTTACTTATAGTGTGCAAAGGGCTTCATGATCATACAGTATTTTGATCATATGAAATTGTTAGCTTTTTATTCAGACTAAACGTGTAGAAAAATATGGGCTTACCTGTGACAGTCTCCCGGTAGGAGGTAGGGCTATGTATGTTCCTGAAGTCGATGGCTTTTTGCTTGGACCAGCATCAGCTGGGCTGGTGAGCATCATCTGGAACTGTTGCTTGTCCAATCTGGACTTCAGGGGGGTTGACTGAAGAGCTGGCTCTTCTTCAGAGGTTGCGGCCTCAGATTGTGCCGTTTCAGCCATTGCAACAGGAGCACATGCCTTTGAAAACACACCATTTTTTGCATTGTGGATTTCAGGTATCTCAGTCAGGTTTTAGAAACAGTAACAGTAACATAACATCAGCATTCACTTTCTACAAATAACGGTGACATATGTTTATGCAGAATTTCACTAAGGAGCACTTTGTCTTTCAGAGTGGTCAATACATTTATCCAATTTCAAAGAAAAAGCTTTGTGTTCTTCATGTCCTGTTTTGACCTGTTTCCAAATGGCACTTCATGCAAACAGCACGTGTGGGACTCACTCAAGGCTTTGTGATGCTCATGGCCGACGACAGCAGAATACCGTCACACTGGGCTGCCTCTCATCAACTAAACCAGGGTAGACCTGCGTACTCGGCAAACTTTTAGAAGTTTTGTCTTCAAGGAAGACGCAGATGAGTCAAAATTGAAGTCCCTTTGCGCACCGAAATAATATTAAAATACAGAGCTCCGGACGTCCCTGGTCTGCTACTTCGAGAGTTAGTAGCTGAAACCGACAGCCCAGTTTGTCACAGCCTAGAGCCCTCTAGCAGATTGTACACTGACTGAAACCATGGAGTAGGTAGCCTACTCGTACGTCAGCGTAATCATAGTTGCAGATGATTGAAACAGCCCTGTTTAGTAAGCATCACTAATACTATGACACCGAGTGATTGATTATGTTTTATGATTAATATTCTCAACACGCTTTTGCATAACCCTGGCGCATCACCGTTAGGCTACGCACGGCTGCTACATAAAATAATTTGTAGTTTTGTTTACCAGTGTTGCAGGAACAGCAGAGCTCTTCAAAATCCTTTTCTTCGTATGTCTTGGGCATGAAGACGCATAGTCGTCCTCGCTGAAGTGAGCACTGCAAACTCGGAGCTTTTTAATTTTTGCCAGTCTGGTGTCAACATGGAATCCCACAGCGAGTAGCCAAAGTTGCCTGACCGCAACGTCCGTCAGAGGAAAACGATGAAAACTGAGAGTCGATTTACCATCATCTTTGTTGGCACAACCAGGATAATCGCAAGCCTTCACCATTTTTACACACCCGGCTTTATATAAATATAATCAAATACTATCTTGTAAATGTCTAATGAACTTGGTTAGCTCTAAAGCTAGCTCGGTGGCGTTGCTTGTAAACGCAGCTGCTAAGTTAGCACTGAAATGAGCTGAAAAAGTTGAGCTCGCTGTCTGAATGACGGCGCGCACTGATACGAACAGAGAGAAAATAGGACCAAGTGATAACGACATGTGACTTTTTCCACTACAATGTTTTTGGGATGCAAAAATATCACTCTTTTGAACACATAATGTTTTGGGAAGAGAAACGTTTTATTTCTCTGGGTCTAGCAAACCTGCCGGACTACTTTCGGCTTGACCAAAGCTGGACGAGAACTCTGCTCACAGGATGCTGCCAGGGGTAAGTCAGTGTGATTGCATGACACTGGTGATGGGGATGCCCTACAGATTCATGTCAAAAATCCCGAACTATCCCTTTAAACTCCTAAAGCTGCTCCCTCCCTGCAGACAGAAAAAGGGTGTCTACCTTGATTTTATTTTTATTCTGTGTTTCCAGCTGCAGCATTAAACAAACGTTTGAAGGTGTGGGCTTGGTTAAAGTTGAGGAAAGGTTAATGAATGAGGAAAGAAAATGAATAAATACAGATATGAATGTATAAATGAACAGATAAAGAATATAGAAATGAATATAAGTATGCACCATTATATATATAAATACACATAAAATTTTATAAAACTAAAATAATTAAATTTTGCTTTGTTGTATTTCTCTATGTATTTATTTTTGTTTGTTTTTTTCCTTTTGAAACAATTTTTTATTCCTTCATTTATTTCTACTACTATTTATTTTTATTTCCACATTTCTGTCTCTGTGGTTCTAATATTTGTCTTTAGCATTATTGGTTAACTGGGAGGGTCAGACAGAAGCAAACGATTCATACATGGATGCAGAGCAGAAGGATGTCTGAATAAATCCTAACAGACCATCACATCATGACCTCAGAGAAAACCTGGAACTGAACCTTCTCCTCCTGCTCTACTGTTCATCATCTTTCACCTGCTGTGTCTCTACTTGCTTCTCAGCTGCTGATGCTGAAGGCTCTGCCCGCGCTGCCTCAGTTGTTGGCCAGAATATTTTTCTGTTTTTTCTGCTACTCAGAGATGCTGAGCTGAGCCGAGGAGGACAGAGATTTTAGAAAAATGAACAAACAGGCTGCATATAAGGTCTCATTAGCCACTGTTAAGTAGAACAAATTCCATAGATACATTATATTATTTGTATTTTGATTCCACTAATTAATACAGGCTCCCTTTCCGGTAACCGTTTAAATCCTGTTTTCCATTTTATGCAATATTATTTATCCATGTATAAATAGTTTCTGTCTAATTCACCCAGTAAACCAATCACGCTGAAGATAAATGTTAGAACCACCAACCTCATTAACAAACAGAGACAGAAATCTAGAAATAAATAAATGTGGAAATTTAGAAATAAAAAAAAATTATATGGGGATTAAAGAATAAAAGTAGAAATAAATGAATTAATAAATGTGTACATGCACAAAAAAGTGGAAACATAATAAAAATGCATAAATACAACAAAAATAGTCTTTTTCATAATTTACTTTCAGATTTATTTTTGCCATTTTTGTCCCTCTTACTACAAATCAATGTGAAACAGATAAACATGCTTCCCCAGACATTGTTTTTTTATTCCACTGCTCAGTCAGCTAAATCTAGTTGGTTTTGTGGCTCATTCAGATTCTGATGCTTTATGTGAAGAATAGTTGGGCTACACGCTCCTCAACATGCTGCCCCCTGCTGGTAACCCAGAGAATTATTGGTCTACTTCTGTTTCCTTCTCGGGTTCTTGTTCACTTTTCTTGAAAACCAATGCACTACCTATTTATCTTATATTAAAGTCTTAAGGTTAAAAATTTAAAGAAAAGAAAATACAAAGAGAGAAGCACAGTGGTGAGAATGGTCTTTAAGGTTCAAGGAAAATAATAAAAAAGCTAATCTCAGTATCAGTGTTTTCTCTCATTATAACTTTGTTCAATGTTTGCAGGTTCTGGTCTGAGGCTAAAAATCAAATGTTCACGATCATCAGATACAGTTTGTGAAGCTCTGGAAGGATATTTCTGTACTGATGTTATTGAAGGACAATATATTAGCAAAGCAGGTAATTTTTTTTAAAACAACCCTGATTTTATATTTACATTTTCATTCTAAATATATTATTCGAGGGTTCGCGACTGATGGATGTGGATGTGGAAGGAAATGGAGGATCAGTAAAGACAGCAGGTGAGAGAGGAGCTCAGACCTTACAGCTGGACAGATGGACCCAGTATTCAAGGAGAGACAGTCAGTAGGAAAGTTCAAAAAAAGTTTATTAAATAAAACAAAAACTAAAGAGGAGCTGTGGCCCGCAGGTACTGCAGGATGGGGAGCGGGGCACCGCCCAATCTCAGACTTTCTGCAGGAGAAACAGGTAAGTGACCAAGATCATCTGACAGAAGATGATTATCTGAGTTTGCCACTTACCTGGTTTAACAGTCAAGTCCATGAATGTCCCCAGTGCTGCAGTCCCAGAGGTGATGCTGGAAGGCGATCCTGGTCAGGGATCCAGAACAGACAGGATGGAACAGGATCCAGATCAATCAGGAACAGAACGGGTTGCAGGATCCAGACTTCCAGGCATCCACAACTTCCCAGGAGGGTTCAGAGTCTGACAGGGTCTGGAAGCGTGACCAGGTGGTCACGCACAGGAGCAGACAGGATCAGGTGCAGATGAGCAGGCGCAGTGGCAGAGGGTAGCCGAGACTGGACGTGGAACCAGAACTTGATGCAAGACCTTTAAACTGGTCTCCACCTTGGAGCCAGGCTTACTGGGATAAAAACTGAACCTCCCCACATATAGAGCCAAAAATCCAGAGGACTCCGCGCGGGGAGGAACAGTGGACAATTAGGAGATGAGACAGACACAAAACGCTCTCTCCACTGGCAGCTAGGATCCAGGACACGAACCAAGGAACAAAACTAACGGACAGGCTAACAGAAAGACAAATAATGATCTGGCACTGAATGCTCAGGCTGAGCTGAATATAACCAAGAGGACACAGGTGAGAGGAATACATTATAATTTAGGCAGGGAGGGAAAACGACAGGTGAAAGGAATGACTAATTAAGGAGGAGCCAACAGGCCAGATCATGACAAAAACGTCTCTGAAAGCAGGAAGTTAGTGGAGGTTAAAAAACTCCAACTCTGTTCAAGAAGCTGAATCTGATTGGAGTGATAGTTGGAAAACTGGCTGCAGAGCTGAATGTAAATAGAGCCACGATAACTAGTGGGAATCATTTTATGACCCAATGAGAACCTGTTTCTACCCAACATTCATCACTGATTATCAGTGGATATAAAGCAGCACCTTTCATCCTGTCAGATGAATAGAGAACGAGATAATTTCATTAAACTGTTGTGATTCTATAGTTAAATTCTATTCCCAGCCCGCTGGGAATTTATGTTTCTGATACTTTAAGATGTTTATTGCCCTCCCCTGTAGGGGGGTAAAATATCTTATTTAATCAGATATTATTTAAGCTGTTATATAGTGTTTATGACACACAGTCCTACTAACTGTGTGTTAGAACAATAGATGAAAGAGTGATTGGAGCACTAATCATGGTCAAACAGTTATTTCTGCACATACATGGAATGAATTCACCACAACTTCTGTTCAAAATATAAGATTTTATTAACAAAAATCATTCAGCTCCACGTCAAACGTATTCCAGTTTAACACTCTCAACTAAGACTAGCAAAACTCAACTAAACTAAACTAACTACTATGTACAAAGAGGAAGGGGAAAACAGTTGAAAAACATATTACAGTTTAAGATGGATTCTGTGTTTGAAACCAAAGTTTATCTGGAATAATTTGGGACATGATCAAATTAGCTTTTCACTAATTTCAAAGAAATTGGAATGTTTTCAGACCAATTCACAATGCAAATCCATGAGGGGAATAAAACATTATTTGGCCAAATAATGTTTTATTGAATGATTTGCTTAATCAAGAACCAAAAACCTTTAGTTAAATGATTCTTTACCCTCTTTGAAATAGCTAGCAGCGAATAGACATCAGGATTCCACTAAATGACTCTTGGTCATACTTGGTAATGGAAATGTAATGAGCATCTGAGGAACACGTGAACACTAATGTTATATCAGTGTTTAAATCCTTAGTGAATAACAGAAACCGCGGCAGACCAAACCAGATGAAAGTGCGCATTCAGCTCGGCAAAGAACTCATGCTCTTCCTCAACACTGAAGTCCTCAGACATTTTTCTTTCGTTGTTTCTTTCTTTGCACAGGTAAACAGCACATTTCTTCTTCTATGCTGGCATTATCAGCAGAGCAGACGCTGAATGCGCACTTTCATCTGGTTTGGTCTGCCGCGGTTTCCGCAGAGTCGTGAACTCGCAGGTGCGCGCTTTCAGGAAATCCTATACACTACTGTTTATGCTCTAAAAACATTCTAAATGACTTCGTTTCGAGTAATTATGGACGCTACCCACTCAGAACACTTGGAATACATTGGACGAGCAGTATGGAGGAATATTGACACGTTTTTTGTGGACTTTTATGGACCTTTCTGCCTCAGGCACTATGGATAAAGTGGCCGCATTTTTTTTCCTACACGCATGCGTCATAGCGTCGCCTCTAAACACGCATGCGCGACACAGTATCACAACAACAATGGAGCCGTACTGTGTTGAATGGTCGCTGCTCATGCTACTCACCCTGCTGTCAGGCTTACAGCAGAATCTTCTTCTTCTGGAATATCTCCAGGAAGAACAGAGCAATATCGACGACATAGTTCATCACCTCAATTTGACTGAACCACGGAAATGGACCCGCAGGGCAACCAGGCGAAGGTTTTGGGTGAGGCCTGGCAGAACCAGTAGCTGATGGGACAACTTTGTTAATGGTGCTGTTCTGGACGATGAATGGAAGGCAAACTTTCGCATGTCACGACAATCTGTTGCCACGCTCACCGATGAAATACGCCCATACATTGAATGCCAAGAAACTAACATGAGAACACCTATGGAGCCGCTGAAAAAAGTAGCAATGACGCTTTATTATTTAAGTGACGAGGGTAGGCTCCGAAAGACTGCTAACACCTTTGGTGTATCGCGGTAGGCTGTTTCCGTCACAGTCAGGCAGACCTGCAGGGCCATCTCCTTTCACCTTGGTCCCCGGTACATCAGACTACCCTTTTCAGAGGATGACTGGTCGACGGTTTTCAGCGTGCTCATGGAATGCCCCAATGCCTAGGAGCAGTTGATGGCACACATATTGAAATAAAACAGCCATCGGTCAACTCCACGGACTATATAAATAGAAAAGGTAAACACACCCTAAATGTCCAGGCGGTGTGCGATTATAAGTACCGATTTATGGACGTTGTTATAAAGTGGCCTTGTAGTGTGCATGACGCACGCATGTTTGCTAACTCGGAGGTAAATCAGTTCATGAAAACCGGCAAGATTCCTACTCTCAAATGGCCAATTGTGGATGATGAAGATCCCATACCAATCTTCCTCCTTGGAGAACCAGCATATCCACTTCTGCCTTATCTGATGAAGGAGTTTTCCAATGGTGGATCATCGCCACAAGAGCAGTACTTTGGGCTCTGTTTATGTAGGGCACGTATGGTTATTGAGTGTGCTTTTGGCCGCCTGAAAGCTAGGTTCGCTGCACTCAGAAGGCCAATGGACATAAATATGACTGACCTGCCTTACATCATATATTCTTGCTTTGTCCTTCATAATTTCTGTGAGGCCACCAAGGAGACCATGGACGAAGTATCCGTGTTGGGAACAATGCAAGGAGAGATGAACTCTCAGCCTCCCACACAGAGCAACAACTACGTCACTGACTGCAATGAGGGGGAAGGAAAGAGAGTGAGAAGAGTTGTCATGAAGTACCTTGATCCTTAAAAACTAGGATAGTGGAAATGCAATATTGCATTGTGACATTTACTTGCAGATCTGCATTTGGGGAAAGATTTGTAAGCTTTTGAACAGCTCCTACATTTACTTTGTATATAACAATTTGTATGACTACTAGTCCTGCCTTCTTATTACCTGTGTAAAATTATCTTTAGCCAGAGTAAAAAAAAAAAAAAAAAAAAAAGGTTGATAACTACAAATTGTAGATTCCACTTCCGAGTTCAAGACATTTGTGGGTGATCTTAAAGTTCAACTTGACTTGTATATTGACAAATATAGATATATTGAATGTTATGTTTAAATTCAATAAATGAAACAAATGCACACTCCAGTATGGCTTTTATTAAAGTGAAAAAGTTGTTAAAGCTGGGTCACATAACCCAGGCTGTGCAACATCAAAACAACAAAATAACTTGGTTCTTTTCAAAGAACTGAACAATTCACCCGAGTGATGTGCTAAATTATAACTGTCCAAGAGATGAACTTATTCATCTTGAAAAAGTGATCGAGTGTAAGAAAATGAGGGTGTGTTATGTTGTGAGAGTTCTTGTGATTGTGGGGGTGTTTGTGTACATCTTCCTGAGTGAAGTGCTTGACTTGGTGTGTGAAAGTGGGCTGTTGTATTGGATGGTGGATTTGGGTACAAGTGTGACTGTTGGTGTCCTTGGAAGTGTCCATAAGCAGTGTTGCTATTGTGGTGACGTGCAGGTGGAGGCTGGAGTAACAGCTCCCTCAGTAAAGAAAATCCATCTTGTATGGTGTTGGTGATGTTGGCTATATTAGTGTTAATCTGTTGTATGTTTTCCTGATTGCGCCTTGATGTTTGCTCCATCAGCTCAAGCATTCTTCTTTTAATTTGGATATCTTCCTCTGCGGTCTCTGCAAGAGTCCTCCTCTTCAGCCTATCCCCTCTGTGGCTATTCAGCTTGGCCTTAAATGAAATAAGAACATTATATAACGGACAACAGTTTAGCATATGTTTGTTGATTTAAAAAGGAACATTACGTGGCATTTCAAGCAATTTACATCTATTAAAATACCAAATAGACCTCTGTAAAGGAAAAAAAAAAAAAAACGGAATCTTTTTTTTCTTTTACAGAGGTCTATTTGGTATTTTACTTTGCTTTGTGAACTATAGCAATCAATAATAACTATGCACTGATTCTAATAAAGCGTTCACAGTTTTTTCCCCCAGTATAAGTATTACAGTCCGTTTTTGAGGGCTGTGGGTGAATTTTACAATAAGGCATCTGGGGTTTTACACTGTAGCTGCTTCTTATTTATGATTGTTATTGTTAGTTTTTGTTTTTTTTTACTTATTTTGCTGTACGTTTGTCAAAGTTTGGTTATATCTGGGAATAAAACTTAACATCTGACTCTCAGGGTTAATTTTGTATTAAATTTCTAATAGGGCGTTTTGAGGGGAAAAAAAGACGTTTATATGTGCCTTATAGTCGTGAAAAAACGGTTCTCTAAAAAGTACATGTAGGGCGTTGATGTAACCTACCTGCAGCATCTGTCTGCGCTGCTTGATTACTGGAGAAGGCAGAACACTTTCGGCTGAGACTTCAGATTGCGGCGAGTCAGCGGGCTGCTCCGAAGTCTCCGACATCTGCGTCGAAGTCTCGTCCAGGTCCATCGTCTCAACTCCAGATTCAATTGAGCGCGTAGAGTTCACAGAGTTCAAAAAAACAAGAGCACCACACGCCCAAAGCCACTCTTTCGTCCACTGTCCACCGCTGCTCTGTATTTTCCCCTGATATTTTTTATCTTTGCAGTCAGTTGTGCTTTTGTAATTGCTGTGGAGTCATGAGGAAAGTCACGGTCTGTAGAGTCACGTGGATATTGCTCCTGGAAAGCCATCATGATATCGCTGTATTTTGACTGACACGTCTCCCAATCGACACTTTCTTGTAGTCTTTTGACTTTATAATCAAGTGTAACTCGAAGCAGCAGTTCCACTTCATCATCTGTCCAAACAAGACTTGTACATGTTCACCCAGTCGTACTTGCCGCCATCTTTTCTATTTGGTTCTTCTTCTAGGGGTTTTCCGGTTTGGTTGTTGTCTAAATATTAGTGCGCATGCCCAACATTTCCTTGCCTTTTTTCGCCTATTTTTGCTTTGGCACCACAGCGCCACTTATAGGCCTGGCATACATTTTGCAGCGTTTTCATGCATTCGTGTGGACGATCACATTTATTTTACGTCTCCGTCTTTACGACAAACGTTCTGGAAAATATTAGCGTTTCATGTTCGTTTTGATTTCGTGTGGACGGGGCGTGAGTATCATCTGTTATTGGGAGTTGAGAGTTATTGTTAACTTTTATGGTTAAGTGAGGGATGTTTTGATGAAACATTATTTATTTCATTGTGCTATTCATTCATTACAGGAATTGTTAAGCATTTTTTTAATAAATACATTTTGAATAAAATTATAATTTGTTATTGTATTTATTGCTGTTGACTTTTACTGAAAAGCATTTTTAATAAATCAACTGTAAATATCATGTTATTGTAGGATTACGTAGGTCTATGTTAAGTGAGTGCATGCCACAGACATCTCTATGCATGGGAACAGAGATCCCCTCCCCCTGCTCCAAGGTGTCCTGGTTTTCCCAAATGAAAATATGGTCACCCTAATACAAGGGCGTAGGTTTGATTTGAACTTTGGTAGGGACACTATATTGGTCGGGTGTCATTGGTGCTATGCAATTTGCATGCCCTTTTTTGTGCTCGAAGTGAGCATCTGTACTGATAAGTGGAATTTATTGTTAAAAGAGAAAAGCATCATTTTGCTACATAAATAAAAAAAAATTAAGCACTACACTCATTAGAGGCTGTTTATCAATGTTTAAAGTATCACCGGCTCTGATCTATGTGGGATTAGGACTTTTTTCCACTTTGAAAATGGTTTCATTTGAACCACTAAGAGAGAAGGTAAATACAGTATTTTCTTTTGAAGATGTAGAATTGTGCAGAGTTAAACCCCACTCTTATATTTGTACCTACTATGCTCTCTCTGTATCAAGTAAAATAATACATTCATTAAGATATTAACTTCACTATAAAAGTTAAACATCTGGGCTGTAGTTACTCTGTGTAGCCCAATTCATGTATTATATCTGGGGCTGAAAAAATGAATCATATAAATTGATTATTTCAATAATCGTCAACTAATTTAGTATGTAATTTATTTAATTAACTGGAGAATAGAGACTCTAAAACATACAGTAATATAAATGTAAAATGTGCCTTTCCCCGACAGAGCAACCCACTTAGATCAGTAATTGTACCAAAATTGTAAAAATAAAATATATATATATAATATATATAAGATTAAAAACTGTTTTTGTCTGTCAATATTCTCCACCCAGAACTCCTCAAGTGGAAATATTTTAGTATCACCTGGTTTATTTAGACATCACCTGAAGCACTGAAGGGCAGCTGCTTCACCTACAAGCTGCCCTGCACCATTATTACTGGATATCTGTGTTTCCTATAATCATATAATGTATAAGTGCATTTTTTAATAGTAAAGGATTAAATGTAACACAACCTTTCATCATCATCCTATATTGCTACTGTCTGACTGTTTAAATAGCTCCTTATATCTATTTTATTTTTTTTGTGACATCATCTACAAACACAACACTGAGAATGAGCCTAAGTGTATTAAAATATAAAATCACTTTTAACAATTATAAAAGACAATATAACACTCTTATCTGTAATTTAATAATATCCTAAATAAACAGCCAGATTCAAGCATTTTTACCAGACATTAATGTTTGTACTAATTTACTTATAGACTGTGTGGAAATCTATGTAAGATAAAATCAATGTTAATATTCTTCCTCTGTTTGTTCTTGTCTTTATCCTATTTCTAGAAGTATAAATAGTCAATTAAATTACTATTATTATGTGGAACCCTAATTATGCTTTTTAAACGAAAAATAACAGATGTTTAGATGCCATTTCTTGTTGTTATACTGCTTGTTATTATAAAATAACACCTGCTAATGATTATGCCTGAACTTCCTCAAAGAGTCATCAAAAAATGAAAACAGTAATAGCAACTAAATATCGATAAAAAGGAAACCCTCACATTTTCTTTTTTAGGTGGCTGTGGCTAAGAATCAGAAATGTTGATGGCTTACTGCCTTTATTTGCCCATTTTTCCAGCAGTCTTCAGAACTCCTGGCTGACTCAGAATATTTCGTTTTATAAAAGAAAACAAAAGTTTTTTGTTTTTTAGTGTACATGATATTGATTTCTTTATGTTATTTTTTTTATTGGGACTAGTTTTGTAGCCTAATATTTATTGTAGTAACCGCAGCATTCTAGTGTGAATACATTTTCAATTTTGAGCTCCAAGCACAGGCGGACTAGAAAACAGCCAATCAGAGAGAGAGAAGGCGGAACCTAAGGCAGAACAACCAATGAGAGTAGAGTTAAACAGCGCAGCACAGTTCCATGCGCTGCTACGTGAAAGGGACAGGAGAGACCAGGCAGAGGAGTTGCGAGAGGAAAAGAAGCCTCTGCTGCTATAACTACTGCTGTAAATTATAAACATGTTGCTCACATCCAATTATTGGTAGGGACAATTAGGTCGGTTCAAAACTTTGGTAGGGACATGTCCCTATGGTCCCTATGCAAACCTACGCCCATGCTGTCAAAGTCTATGATATTAGATAAATAAAGACATTTATACTAGTACTGTCACTAATTATAATTCCACAATGTGTTAATATATGTTAAGGTTGTCACATGAACAGCCATTGTATTCTTAACATAAAGGCATTCTTTCAAGTGCAAAGGCTGTTTCACTTTACATTATAACTTGAAGGCATGTGGAGGCCTTTCTCTTAACGCCTACTATAAAATCAATAAAATACTAATTAAATAAGTAATAAGATTCAAAATAATAATTTGATGCCCTGCAATAGACTGGCGACCTGTCCAGGATGTACCCCGCCTGTCGCCCGTAGACAGCTGGAGATAGGCACCAGCACCCCTCGCGACCGCACTCAGGATTAGGCGTGGTAGAAAATGGATAATAATTTGAATCCTCAAAAATGTACATTAAAGGGTAACAAAAATAAAACATTTTAATTTTTTAACCCATTACCAGTTTCTCTAAAAGTATAAAAGTCAATCAAACCAAAAGGAATAACAATGTTACCACTGTATATTTACCACTGTATACCCATTTTTTAAATGGGTACAACTACCACCACACCATAAGTTCTTTGATTAAAAAAACCCCCAACATATCAAACTTTTCTGGTTTCAGACAGGAGCAATGGGCTGATACAACATTAGTGCTCGCACTGAAAGCTCTTTCTGACGCAGAGCTTGTTGCTTGTAACATGCTAACACCAGTTTTAGGAAGGTACCCAGGGTATCGCCCTGTCTCCCTTTCTCTTCACCCTCTATACCTCAGACTTCACCTACAATCTTCAGAAGTTCTCAGATGACTCGGCCACTGTGGGCTGTGTTAGAGGGGAATGAGCTGGAGTACTGGTTGGTCATCTTGAACTTTGTGGACTGGTATGAGAAGAACCACCTGTGTTTAAACACCAGTGAGACCAAGGAGAAGGTGATGGACTTCAGGAGAAGACCCCCACCTCACTCCCCCATGAACCTCCAGGGGCAGGACATAGAAACTGTGGAGAACTTCAAATACCTGGGTGTTCATGTAGATAGGAGTGAGCAGGCCCCTGCTTAAAACCTTCTATGAGTCTGTGGCTGCATCAGCCCTCCTCTGCACTGTTGTCTGCTTGGCCCAGGCAGCACAGAGTGGGACGAAAGACACTGAGCAAACTGATAAGAAAGGCTGCCTCTGTCCTAGGCTCATCATGGACAAAACAATTTTCCTCCTGCACCAAACCGTAGAGGAGCTGAGCAGCTCCTTAAGTGAAAGACTTTTACACCCTGTTTCTAAAAGGAGCGCTTCCGCAGGTCATTTATTCCTCCCGCTATCGCACTTTACAATGCGGCACTATAACTGCAATAACTTGTGCAATAACTAATGTGCAGTCGCTATTTAATACCCTGTGCAATAACTAATGTGCAGTCGCTATTTAATACCCTGTGCAATAACTAATGTGCAGTTGCTATTTAATACCCTGTGCCATAACTGATGTGCAGTCGCTATTTAATACCCTGTGCAATAACTAATGTGCAGTCGCTATTTAATACCCTGTGCAATAACTAATGTGCAGTCGCTATTTAATACCCTGTGCAATAACTAATGTGCAGTCGCTATTTAATACCCTGTGCAATAACTAATGTGCAGTTGCTATTTAATACCCTGTGCAATAACTAATGTGCAGTTGCTATTTAATACCCTGTGCCATAACTAATGTGCAGTCGCTATTTAATACCCTGTGCAATAACTAATGTGCAGTCGCTATTTAATACCCTGTGCAATAACTAATGTGCAATCCCTATTTAATACCCTGTGCAATAACTAATGTGCAATCACTATTTAATACCCTGTGCAATCACTATTTAATACCCTGTGCAATAACTAATGTGCAGTCGCTATTTAATACACTGTGCAATAACTAATGTACAATCACTATTTAATACCTTGTGCAATAACTAATGTGCAGTCGCTATTTAATACCTTGTGCAATGACTAATGTGCAATCGCTATTTAATACCCTGTGCAATAACTAATGTGCAATCACTATTTAATACCTTGTGCAATAACTAATGTGCAGTCGCTATTTAATACCCTGTGCTATAACTAATGTGCAGTTGCTATTTAATACCCTGTGCAATAACTGATGTGCAGTCGCTATTTAATACCCTGTGCAATAACTAATGTGCAGTCGCTATTTAATACCCTGTGCAATAACTAATGTGCAGTTGCTATTTAATACCCTGTGCAATAACTAATGTGCAGTTGCTATTTAATACCCTGTGCCATAACTAATGTGCAGTCGCTATTTAATACCCTGTGCAATAACTAATGTGCAGTCGCTATTTAATACCCTGTGCAATAACTAATGTGCAGTCGCTATTTAATACCCTGTGCAATAACTAATGTGCAATCCCTATTTAATACCCTGTGCAATAACTAATGTGCAATCACTATTTAATACCCTGTGCAATCACTATTTAATACCCTGTGCAATAACTAATGTGCAGTCGCTATTTAATACACTGTGCAATAACTAATGTACAATCACTATTTAATACCTTGTGCAATAACTAATGTGCAGTCGCTATTTAATACCTTGTGCAATGACTAATGTGCAATCACTATTTAATACCTTGTGCAATAACTAATGTGCAGTCGCTATTTAATACCTTGTGCAATGACTAATGTGCAATCGCTATTTAATACCCTGTGCAATAACTAATGTGCAATCACTATTTAATACCTTGTGCAATGACTAATGTGCAATCACTATTTAATACCTTGTGCAATGACTAATGTGCAATCACTATTTAATACCCTGTGCAATAACTAATGTGCAATCACTATTTAATACCCTGTGCAATAACTAATGTGCAGTCGCTATTTAATACCCTGTGCAATAACTAATGTGCAATCACTATTTAATACCCTGTGCAATAACTAATGTGCAGTCGCTATTTAATACCTTTATTTCGATAATAAAGTCGCAACAAGAATAGTCATAAAATTATGAGAAAAAGTCATAACATTACGAAAATAAAGTCATAAAATTATTAGAATAAAGTCATAAAATTATTAGAATAAAGTCGTAAAATTACAAGAATAAAGTCGTAATATAAGGAGAATAAAGTCCTAAAATACGAGAAACAAGTTTTATTTATTTTATTACAACTCCTACAATGAGCACTTTCTTCCCTAAAATGAGGAATGTCGAGCATCATGTGAAGTTATACTTTAGCATTGGTTTGACAAATAAGGAAATGTTTTAGCGAACCAGCATTAAACTGGTCAGGATGTCAAAGTGGACTCTGGTTGCTGATTGGTAAGGCTGGTCGGCCGTCATCTGCTGGTCGGGGCTCGAAGCTATCTTTCTGAAATGGGTTGTTGTATGATCACTTTATTCTCATAATATTACAACTTTTTTTCTCATAATGTTATGACTTTATTCTCAAAATAAATAAAAATCTCTAGCCCGGCCTTAATTCTCCGTCGTAGGTGAACAACTGAAATTGCATTCATAGATTAACCTGAATGATGCTGAAGAAGCACCTTGCTGCCATTCATCTGGAGACACAGGTTCTAAAGTGATTCATATCACTGAGTCCTTTTGCTTGGACAAGAACTGATTCAATTTCAGTTGCCTCTTGAAAGAGAAATGCTTAAACCAAAGAATATATTCCATATCTAAGCTTAGCATTTAGAGTATCGCAGCATTTGAATTTAAAAGGGAAAGGCCCAATACAGCAATAGCAAATCAAGCAGCTAACCTGAAAGAGACAATATTAACTATTGACTTGCATGACTTCATTCAATTGTAGTAAAGAAAAATATATAAATTTGGCGCAGCAAGCCAAAAATAAAATTCTACAGTTGGTTGCTGTCATGATGGGTCTCTGTGATTAAACCCAAATGCAGAACACCACAGGAGACTGGATAAAAGTTCAACAGTTTATTTGGATAAACACACAGAGTTATTAGTTTGCACTGATTCTGGTACAGGTCCGGGACTGGATTCAAAGAGTTCTCTGTAGAGAGGGACAGTTTGGTTAGCCAGACAGTTTTGACGTCTTGGCAGAGTTTGATACTGAGTTGTACCTGATGAAGGTTCAGACTGAACGATGGAGAGAGGGAACCAGTTGGGTCCAGAGACAGAGGGTTCAGCAGAGAGCTTAGCAGCGGCAGAGCTTTGCTTCAGGCTAGTGAGGTTCAGACCTTGAATTGTTCTCCTAGTTCTCTCCAGAGAACTGGCAGGGAGATGCAGACTGAGGATCTTCAGGTTTGGCTTCTTAGAGCAGGCAGGCAGGTTTCCAAACATGAAA